>NC_079191.1:39847455-40147455 GCF_029499605.1 Hyla sarda
CAAAGGGTAATTCCACTCGGAAATTTCATAATGTGAGCCCAGCCTCATGGCTACCATGCTGTTAATCACCACTGCTGTACGATCTCCAATGGGTATTTCCTTATTACACAATATATTTACATATCTGTGGTTTTGGGGGGGGGGGGGAGTGGGGTGCAGAGGATGCCGTCTCAGCTGTTTTTGCAGCGTGACCTCCCCTTATATATTTTTATATACGGCTTTTAATAATTTAATAAAATGTTATGTTATTTTAACTACACTCATTGAAGTGTTGCTAGGAGTACACGTTACTTGTGAGGGGTTATTTTCCTATACCATTATTACATACTTCACCTCCGATTGTCTGCATTATCAAATAACGTTATAGTATATAGGTCTGTACATTAGTAAAGATATAGAAGACCTTATTATACAATCGTTGTCATATGCCTTGGATGCACTTTCCCTCTGGAAAGGTTTCCAGCTTGGCATTCATTCCCAGTCATGTTCTAAGGCTCCTAGTTGGAACAAAATACTGACTTTAAGGCAAAACTTCCTGGAAGCTGTCTTGTGAGAGAACTGCTTTGCATATCTTTTCTTCTTGGATGCTCTTGTCACGTATGCATTAAGGAGTTAATCATTTGGGCCGCAGGACATAGAAAAGCACCGCACTGAGTTCCACATTGGAATTCTTCCTCCTCACACCGCATTTTTGTCCCCAACATGTGTCATGGGTGAACTTTCAATCATCCCTCTCCTTCCGCCCCCACCCCCCCCAACCATCATTTTTTTTTTCTCTCTATGCGGTCTCATTCTTTTGCTCTATTATACAAGAACAGGCATATGCGCCTTCCTTTTGTAAATTTCACAAAGCCTGGGAACCACCTACACCTGGACTCATCTCCTGCCGCATTTATCTCAGTCCACCTACACCACAGTTACTATTCCTCACATGAAACACTTGATAATAGAAAATCACGATGATCAAACCTGTACAGTCAGTGCTGCACCAGAAATAGCATACGTTATGTTATTTATGATTAGTATCTCCATCCAGCGCAGCCCACTCAGCTCCCAAGTCAACTCTTACCATTGAAATTATGTTAGGTGGATAATCTAGTGGAGGCGATACTGCCGGTCTGGATATGTAGGTGCCATCTATAGAGAACGGATACTACTTCCTTTAGTTTAATTGTTATGACAAGCAAACCTTGTATAACATAATGGGGGGAGACTTTAAGAGGTACTCCGCCCCTGGACATCTTATTATAAGAATAAGATGTCTGATCTCGGCTGCGGCACCCCAGACATCCGGTGCACAGAGTGAACATCTCTCAGTGTCGGATAACTGGCGATGCGGGGCAGAGGCTCGTGACGTCACGGTCACACCCTGCTCATGACGTCCCAACCATGTCCCCTCAATGAAAGTCTATTGGAGGGGGGGGGGGTGACGGCCGTCACGCCCCCTCCCATAGACTTGCATTGAGGGGGCATGGCCGTGACATCACGAGCGGGGCGTGGCCGTGATGTCACGAGCATCCGACCCTGCATCAGATCGCGAGAGGCCGGACCCCCAGGATCAGACATCTTATCCCCTATCCTTTGGATAGGGGACAAGATGTCTAGGGGCAGAGTACCCCTTTAAAGGGGAATGTGTCATCAGAGAATTACCTACTGTTCAACCCCTTAAGGACTCAGCGTTTTTCCCTTTTTGCATTTTCTTTTTTTCCTCATCACCTTCTAAAAATCATAACACTTTTAATTTTGCACCTAAAAATTCCTAAAATGGCTTATTTTTTGCGCCACTAATTCTACTTTGCAGTGACATTAGTCATTTTACCAAAAAATCCACGGCGAAACGGAAAAAAAATCATTGTTTCATTTTGTAACTTTTTGGTGGCTTCCGTCTCTACGCAGTGCATTTTTCGATAAAAATAACACTGTATCTTTATTCTGTAGGTCCATACGGTTAAAATGATACCCTACTTATATAGGTTGGATATTGTTGTACTTTGGAAAAAAATCATAACTGCATGCAGGAAAATGTATATGTAAATAATTCTGATACTCTAACCCCTATAACTTTTTTATTTTTCCGTGGACAGTCGGGTATGAGGACTCATTTTTTGCACCGTGTTCTGAAGTTTTTAGTGGTACCATTTTTGTATTGATCGGACTTTTAGTTTGCTTTTTATTCATTTTTTCATGATATAAAAAGTGACCAAAAATACACTATTTTGGACTTTGGAATTTTTTTGCGCGCACGCCATTAACCGTGTGATTTAATTAACAATATATTTTTATAGTTCTGACATTTTCGCACGCGGGGATACCACATATGTTTATTTTTATTTTTATTTACACAGGTTTTTTTTATGGGAAAAGGGGGGTGATTCAAACTTTTATTAGGGAAGGGGTTAAATGACCTTTGTTAACTTTTTTTTTTTTACTTTTTTTTGCAGTGTTATAGCTCCCATAGGGACCTATAACACTGCACACACTGATCTCCTATGCTGATCCCTGCAAAGCCATAGCTTTGCACGGATCAGTCAGATAGGGGCTCGATAGCTCAAGCCTGTAGCCGCGGAGACAGGTAAGGAGACCTCCGCCTGCGACCAAGCTGATCGGAACATCGCGATTTTATTGCGATGTCCCAATCAGCCCGACTGAGCTGCCGGAAAGTGTTTACTTTCGTTTTCCGACGCGGCGGTCAACTTTGATCACTGCGTCTGAAGGGTTAACAACGTGCGGTACAACGATCGGTGCCGCACGCTGTTAGCCCAGGGTCCCGGCTATGATTAGCAGCCAGGATGATCCGGTGTGATGCCGTTTTTGACACCAAGAGTGGGCTCAGGGCGTACAGGTACGCCCTGAGTCCTTAAGAGGTTAAATCAGGTTTTTATGTTAACCATATTTTTAAAGAATTTTTCAGAATTTTTCAGAATTTTATTTTTTGCTCTAATTTTCTATTTTCCCTTCTACATTTTATAATAATTCGACATACGATGCTTTTATATGTCGGGGCTATCGCATTAACTGCTATCCGACAGCGCAAAATGCTTAAGCTGCTGTCGGATAGCAGTTTAAGCATCCCGGACAGGTTCACTTACCTATCCCCGCTGCTCCGGGTCCCCTTCGCAATTCTCCGGTGTCTTCTGCATCTTCTCCGGAGTCCGGGCCTCGCTTTCCAACGTCGTTATTCCGTCGCTGCGCATGCCGTCCCGGCGCCCCAACGTAATAATGTCACCAGAAAGCGAGGCCCGGGCACCGGAGAAGATGCAGAAGAAGCTGGAGGATCCCAAAGAAGACGCCGGAGCAGTGGTACAGCATCGGGAGCCCCTGGGACAGCATCGGGAGCGGTGAGGACGTGGTCTGGAGCGGCGGGGACAGGTGAGTATTAAATGCACTTTTTACATTGCACAAATCCCTACACATACGATGGATTCGACAAACGATGGGTCATTTGGAACGAATTACCATCGTATGCTGAGGGACCACTGTGTATATATGTGTGTGTGTATTGGGACAGAGGCATCTTTATGCCTCTTTGTGAAATCCAATGCTTATAAAGGTACAGAACAGAAAAGAAAAGAGTAAATTGATCATTCCCTATACACCAGAACCTAGTACAAATGGCATGTATCTTTTTGCAAAAACCATTGGTCCTGATTTACTATTGTAAACCAGACCTATTTTGTTGGGTTGTGCCCCAGATTCTGGTGCATTGCGCCCAAAATTCTGTCTGTGCCAGAATTTGCGCCAGAATTGAAAAATACTCTCCATTTTACTGAGAAAACCCAAAAAAAAGCAATAGCCACCAAAGAAACGGGTGTGGTTTCCTAAAAGGAGCGTGTTCCTGACATTTAAAAAAAGTCCGAACATATTTACTAACGATTCCACAGAGAATGTGGTGGATTTGAGCTAAAGAAAGCCCCACAGATCAGAACATGTGTAAAAAAAAAGTACAATCAAAACAAAACGTAGGGGAAATTGCAAAATGTTGGGAAACCTCAGTAAATACTGTGGGAAAATACCTGTTGGAAAAAAAAAAAACACATAGGAAACTACACTCCTCTTTTAGTAAATCAGGGCCATTATGTGCAAAAAATATGTGATTCTTTTTTTTACTTTTGCCCCATTCTTTTTTCTTTTTTTTTTTAAAGAGGGTGGACCCTAGCGAGAATGTGGCTTCTGCAGTCTGGTGGATTTACTACAATGTGTTGTAGAGTGCTGAGCATGGAATATCAACAATGTCCCAAATATATTATGTGACATGCACCTCTTGATGAATTTGATGCTTCTTACACAAATCTTTGTATTAAAGGGGTACACCAATGGAAAAAAAATATTCAAATGAACTGGTGCCAGAAAGTTAAACAGATCTGTAAGTTACTTCTATTGAAAAATTGTAATCCTTCCAGTACTTATTAGCTGCTGTATAATACCGAGGAAATTGTATAGTTATTTTCTGCCTGACCACAGTGCTCTCTGCTGACACCTATGTCCATGTCAGGAACTGTCCAGAGCAGGAGAGATTTGCTATGGGCATTTTCTCCTTCTCTGAACAGTTCCTAACATGGACAGAGATGTCAGCAGAGAGCACTGTGGTCATATAGAAAAGAGCTATTCAACTCTCGTGTGGAATAGGAAAGCAGTTGGACGATAAAACACCCACTGCACCCAAAGTGATGTGATGTCTCGCTGGGGTGATCAGCAACGACAGCACGTCACTTGGGTAGGGTGCGGGGTGGAAGGCGGTAAGGGCAGTTGTGCAGCTCAAATTCCCCTTATCCATATTCGCAAGGGTATGGAAACAATGGAGGCAGGAGGAAAATAAAAACATAAAAAAGGGGTTTGGAACGAGCGCTACTGCTGTTGAGGAAAGAAATCAGGACGCCACGGTAGCACAGGACAGTTTATTGAAGTTCAAGTACAAGGACAACACGTTTTGGCACTAGCAGGTGCCTTCCTCAGGCCCACAAAACAATAAAATCATAGAGTCCTGTAGCCTGTGTAGTGCAAGGGTGGCACTCAACTTCAGCAGCTGATAATTATTGGAAGGATTAAGATTTTTAAATAGAAGTCATTTACAAGTTTGTTTAACTTTCTGAAGTTGATATAAAAAAAAAAGTTTTTTCCTGGAATACCCCTTTAACCCCTTAGGGACTCAGCCTATTTTCACCTTAAGGTCTTAGCGTTTTTCCGTTTTTGCATTTTAATTTTTTCCTCATCACCTTCTAAAAATCATAACCCTTTCAATTTTGCACATAAAATTCCATATTATGGCTTATTTTTTGCGCCACCAATTCTACTTTGCAGTAACATTAGTCATTTTACCAGAAAATCCACGGCGAAACGGAAAAAAAATTAATTGTGCCACAAAATTGAATTTTTGGGGGCTTCCGTTTCCACGCAGTGCATTTTTCGGTAAACATAACACCTTATCTTTATTCTGTAAGTCCATATGATTAAAATGATACCCAACTTATATAGGTTGGATATTGTCGTACTTCGGAAAAAAATCATAACTACATGCAGAAAAATTTCTATGTTAAAAATTCTCATCTTCTGACCCCTATAACTTTTTTATTTTTCCGCATACAGGCCGGTATGAGGACTTATTTTTTTGCGCCGTATTCTGAAGTTTTTATCGGTAACATTTTTGCATTGATCGGACTTGTTGATCACTTTTTATTCATTTTTTCATGATATAAAAAGTGACCAAAAATACGCTATTTTGGACTTTGGAATCTTTTTGCACGTACACCATTGACCGTGCGATTTAATTAAAGATATATTTTTATAGTTCGGACATTTCCAAACACGACGATACCACATATGTTTATATTTTTATTTTTTTTATGGGAAAAGGGGGGTGATTCAAACTTTTATTAGGGAAGGGGTTAAATTACCTTTGTTAACTTTTTTTTTTTTTCACTTTTTTTTTGCAGTGCTATAGCTCCCATAGGGACCTATAACACTGCACACACTGATCTCCTATGTTGATCACTACAAAGCCATAGCTTTGCACGGATCAGTGAGATAGGAGCTTGATTGCTCAAGCCTGTATCTCAGGCTTGGAGCAATGAAATCCAGATCGGACGCGGCAGAGACAGGTAAGGAGACCTCCGCCTGCCTCCCAGCTGATCGGAACATCACAATTTTATCGCGATGTCCCGATCAGCCCGACTGAGCTGCCGGGAAGCGTTTACTTTCACTTTCAGACGCGGCAATCAACTTTGACCGCTGTGTCTGAAGGGTTAATAGCGCCTGGCACAACGATTGGTGCCGCGCGCTGTTAGCCCAGAGTGCCGGCTATGACTAGCAGCCGGGAATGACCCGGTGTGATGCGGGGTAACGGCGTGACCCCGTTTTAAACACCGGGACCGGGCTCAGGGCTTACAGGTACGCCCTGAGTCCTTAAGGATCGGGGATGCAGGGCGTATGCATACGCCCTGCGTCCCCAAGAGGTTTAGAAGACTGGTCACTCCCATAAGGTGCCCAGGGTTCTCTGAATTTGGATGCCTCTTCAACCCCTCCTCACTGAGTGACAGCTCCAGAGGTCTCCTGAGTGGATCCTAGAACTATCCCTCAATGCAAAGAGGATAGATCAGGAAAACTTAATTCAGAGAGCTCTGGGCCTCTAACCAGAAGAACCCGCCTCAAGGGCACTTGCCATATCAGTTGCTGGGAAATGAAACAAAGTTTGGGCTATTCACGTTGCTTCACCGAAACATAAGATACCATTATACTCTCCTCCTCAACCTCCATATAGGGTGCAAACTACTGACAGATTGGAGGAGATTTATTAAAACCTGTGCAAAGGAAGAGCAGTGCAGTTATCCATAGCAACCAATCAGATCACTTCTTTTATTTTAAAAAAACAAAACAATTTGATGAATGAGAATATAAAAATCAATGCAGTGACCTTAGCTGCCGCAACTTACTTGTTTTTTATTGTTGTATTCTATATGGAAACATTAAAAAGCAGCAACAGAGAACAATCTATGATCCAGGTGATGTAGGATTGTGATAACATGTACTGCCACATATTCTGGATAGTGATGAGTGGCATAGGCCATATTCAAATTTGCGATATCCCGGTGGTGGTCTCCCATCCACTGTGCTACCAAGATAGTCCTGCTTATCTTACTGTTTTATATGCCGTGAGATCCCCATAGACCACAATGGGTCTATTGGTTTCAATGGGCAAAAAATCACAGAGTTAATGCACCAGTCATAGTTCCCTATACCATTAAATAAGGGAGGACTCAATATTCGCGAATATGCGCATTAATGTTCGCATATACGCATACGATTTTGCATATGCGAAAAAAAATGAGTATTCGCAATTACGAATATATAGTGCTATATTCGCAATATTCGTGAATTTGCGAATATGCGATATTCGCAATTAAAATTTGAATTTCGAATATTTGCGAGCAACACTAATTTTGGAAGGTTTCTATTAAAGAGGTACTCCACTGGCCAGCATTCAGAAGTAAATGTTCTGAACGCTGTTTTCGCTTTGCAGGGGGTCGGTCACGCCCCTTGTGACGTCAAGGCCACACCCCCTCAACTCAAATCTATGGGAGGGGTGCGAAAACAGTGTTCGGAACATTCACTTTCGAACGCTGGGAAGTGGAGTGCCCCTTTAAAGTCCCCTGTATCTGACTTACTCCAAATGTTTATCATAGCTGTAGATTTAAAGGGGTATTCTCATAAGAAACATGTCGGGCATATCAACAGGATGTACCACAAATGTGTGATAAATGCGGGTTTCAAATCCTGGACCCAAACCTATTTAGAGATCAAGGGCCCTGGTGAAAACCACATCTATCAGATATTTATGGAGTGTCCTATGGATGTGACAACAATATTTCAGATTCGGGTACCCCATTAAAAGGGTGGTGGATTTAACATCTCGTCCAGTTTTCATCTCCCATTTTTTTTTTCTGATTTCCTTGTGGCTTGGGACCATTCCACAGTCTTTTTATTTTACTGTTGTCTCTGACCTTTCCCAGCATTCCGTGAGTCCAGAGACAGTATGTCATAAGTCACATGGTTTCCACGGGGTGTGGCTATGCTGCAGTGAGTGGGTAGATAGTAATGATGAGTGGCAGGGGCCATATTCGAATTCAGTCCTATGTTCTCGAAATTCGCATATTCGCTATGTTTGTTCTCTTTTTCTTTTTCATGCAAAAATTCAGAATGAAATTCGCATAGTGCGCATGTGCGATTATATCTTTCACCTAAAAGAAGGGAGGGATTAGTGTCCTCTGACAGGAAGTGCCGATATTCTTGAATTTGCATATTCACAAATATTTGCATATTCGCATATATTCACCAAAAATTACGAATATACGTTATTACAAATATATATATATATATATATATATATATATATATATACCTATATTCTAAATATTTGCGAAATCGTGAAGTGCCGATGTACGCGGTAAACATTTGCATTTCGAATATTCGTGTTCAACACTAAAGATAGCATTATTTCTGTAAATACTTATCCACCCTGTTATCCCCCCCCACCCACTGCAGCATAGCACGACCCCTGGAGATCATGGGACTGATGACTTGTCTCTGGCCACATGGAATGCTGGGAAAGGTTATAGACAACAGTAAAATAAAAATACTTGCACTACAACACTTTCGTGTGTGGGTCTTGTGCATGTGAACCGGATAAAGCTATGTACGGAGAAAATCGAAACGTATTATAACTTGGCCTCCTGGGCTCAATGGCTGAAAAGAAAAAAAATTGGAATACCCCTTTAAAACACAAATGTAGAGCACTAATGGAGGAATGTATGTGTGTGTGTGTGTGTGTGTGGTGGGGGGGGGGGGGCTCTGGTTCTACACAGTTGTTTGTGGTTGTGTTTCTGGCATAATTGCACAAAATTTGCACAAAAGCAGAACAGCCACCAGATCTGAAGTCATTTTATAACTGCAGGTGAGGTTTAGATTTTAATGTTTCCACTTGTTCTGGCTAGAGATGAGTGAAGTTACAGGGATTCGATTCATCACAAACTTCTCGGCTCGGCGTTCGCTGACTTTAGCCTGCATAAATTAGTTCAGCTTTCAGGTGCTCTGGTGGCTGGAAAAGATGAATACAGTCCGAGGAGAGTCTCCAGCCCACCAGAGAACCTGAAGGCGGAACTAATTTATGCAGGCTAAAGTTAGTAAACTCTGAGCCGAGAAGTTCGTGACGAATCGAATTACTGTGACTTCACTAATCTCTAGTTCTGGCCATCATTTCAACTTTTGATATAGTTACATACACATACAGGTCTTGGTAAATAAACTTTCCTGGATAAGAAAAATTTTTACGAGGACTTGAGCCAACACCTCACCCCCCCCCCCCCCCCAAAAAAAAATAAAACATTTGGAATCAGTCATATGGGTGTGGACTTAATTTTAATAATGGGAGTGACCATCGGATGGTGGGCAGGATTATACAGTCAAGGGGAGTGTATTTAGGCAGGTACGCCCCCAAATGTAAAACATCCACACCCCCTGACTGTACAATCCCAGCCCATCACCTGATATTCCCTCCCATTATGAAAATGAAGTTCACGCCCATCTGATTGATTCCTTGAACAGTCAGATAAGCTATAAACCCAAATATCTTGGAAATGGAGGGTTGGAAGCAGTAAAAACACAATATTAAAGGGAAGGGGCAAAATTCTTCTTGGTAGCAGCATTATGCTGTGGGGATGTTTTTCAGGGACTTGGAAATTGAAACTGATCAGGGTTGAGGAAAAGCTGAATGGTGCAATGTACAGATACATTCTTAATTACAAAAAAAATAAAATAAATAAATAAAAAAACAGATCCGGAGTGCTCTGGACCTTAAAATGGGCTTAAAGGGTACTCTACTGAAAAATATCTTCTTTTAAATCAACTGGTGCCAAAAAGTTAAACACATTTGTAAATGACCTCTATTAAAAAATCACAATCCTTTCAGTACTTATCAGCTGCTGTATGCTTCACAGGAAGTTCTTTTCTTTATTAATTTCCCTTCTGCCGGACCACAAGTGCTCTCTGCTGACACCTCTGTCTATGTCAAGAGCTGTCCAGAGCAGGAGAGGTTTTCTATGGGGTTTGCTCCTACTCTGGACAGTTCCTAAAATTGACAGAGGTGTCAGTAGAGAGCACTGTGGTCAGGCAAAAAGAAAATAACTTTCTGTGTATTATACACTGGAGTACTGGAGTACTTCCTGTGTATTATAAGTACTGGAAGAATTAGGATTTTTTTTATAGAAGTAATTTACAAATCTGTTTAACTTTCTGGCACCAGTTGATTTTAAAGAAAATGTTTTCCAGTGCAGTACCCCTTTAACCTCTTAAGGACTCAAGGCATACCTGTACGCCCTGAGTCCGCTCCCTTTCTATAACGCGGGGTCGGGACCTGTGACTAATAGCGCGCGGCACTATTAACCCTTTAGAAGTGGCGTTCAAAGTTGAACGCGGTGTGTAAAGTGAAACTAAACTATTCCCGGCTAGCACAGCAGGCTGTTGGGGACCGCCACGGTGAAATTGCGGTGTCCTAAACAGCTGGAGAACACAAGGAGGGCCCTTACCTTCCTCCTGTATGTCCGATCACCGAATAACTGCTCTGTGCCTGAGATCCAGACATGAGCAGTCAAGTGGCAGAACCATTGATCAATGTTATCCTATGGGATAACAATGATCAATGTAAAAGATCCGTGTGTGCAGTGTTATAGTCCCCTATGGGAGCTATATCATTGCAAAAAAAGTGAAAAAAAAGTTAATAAAGATCATTTAACCCCTTTTCCTATAAAAAAAAAAAAAAAAACCCTGCAAAGAAAAATAAAAGTAAACATATGTGATATCGCCGCATGCGGAAAAGTCCGAACTATAAAAAAATATATCATTAATTAAACCGTATGGTCAATGGCGTACGCGCAAAAAAAAATCCAAAATAGCATATTTTTGGTCACTTTATATCATGAAAAAATTTATATAAAGCGATAAAAAAGTCTGATCAATACAAAAATGGTACTAACTCTTGGAGTGCTTCGGGCCGCCTGGTAAGTCCTCTGTCCTTTCTCTTAGGTCCTTCCCGCTGTACATCCCCGCTCTCTCCACCCTCACTCCCCCCCCCTTCCTTCCCTCTCCTTTCTTCCCCTGCATTTCTTTTCTTTTTCTTTTCCTTCCTCCCTCAGTCTGTCTTTCACCCTTCCAACACGCTATGTAGCGGTCCTCGGACCCCTTTTTGTACTAGTAGCGTCATGTAGTCTTTGCACCGCTAACTGCAAATTAACGTTGGCCAACAGTGGAAGATGCCTGATGGCCTGTTATGTTCTAGATCACGTTTATTCTTACTGCTATTGCTTTCTTTATTCTCATATTTTGTCTATATGACATGCTACCACTCGTATTATTTATGCCACATAAATAAGAGGTTCAATAAAACCTCTATTGAAAAAAAAATGGTACTGCTAAAAATGTTAGATCATGGCACAAAAAATGAGCCCTCATACCGCCCTATATGCGGAAAAATAAAAAAGTTATAGGGGTCAGAAGATGACAATTTTTGAATGTATTAATTTTCGTGCATGTAGTTATGATGTTTTCCAGAAGTACGACAAAATCAAACCTATATAAGTAGGGTATCATTTTAATCGTATGGACCTACAGAATAAAGAGATGGTATAACTTTTACAGAAAAATGCACTGTGTAGAAACATGCCCCCAAAGCTTACAAAATGGCGTTTTTTCTTCAATTTTGTTGCGCAATTAGTTTTTTTTTTCATTTTGCCATATATTTATGGGTAAAATGACTGATGTCATTACAAAGTAGAATTGGTGGTGCAAAAAATAAGCCATCATATAGATTTTTAGGTGCAAAATTTAAAGAATTATGATTTTTTAAGCCCTGAAGGACGGACCCAATGACCAGGCTCTCTTTAAATGTGTCTCTTTAAATGGTAATAACTTTAGAACACTTTTTCTGAGCGGAGCGATTCTGAGATTGTTTTTTCGTGACATATTGTACTTTGTATAAGGCTAAGTTTCCAAATAAAACATTTTTTATGGTGTACACTGTGCGGTAAAAGTGATGTTATATTTATTCTGTGGGTCAGTACGATTATGGGGATTCCCATTTTTATTTAGCTTTCTATGTTCTTTTTCCTTTTCTAAGCAAAATTCTTTTTCTGCCATTCATTTTCCAACAACCGTAACTTTTTTTATTTTTCTCCATTGAGTAAGTGCTTATTTTTTGCAGGATGAGCTGTACTTTTTATTGGTATAATTTTTGCAATACATGCTACATTTTGATCTTTTTTTTTCTTTCTCAGCTGCTCACAGTACAGCCTGTGGCTGGATCTCACCAGCTTCTGTAGCAGGCAGACAGGAAGTCATGATCTGACCTCCTGCTGCCATAGTAACCAAAGGCGACCCGCAATCGTATCGCGGCACCACCGTTGGTGAACAGGGGGAGGGCACTCCCCCTGTCAACACCATAGATGCCGTGATCAGGTTTGATCACGGCATCTATGGGGTTAATGCTGCCGGGACCGGCGCAGTGCAGGAGATCGCTAGGACGCATTCATACGTCCCAGTGCGCGAATGTGTCGGATGCTGGGACGTATGCATACGTCCTATAGCAGGAAGGGGTTAAAGGTAAGGAGGACAAAACGAAAGTGCAAAAACTGAAAAACCCTGAGTCCTTAAGGGGTTAAGGTTTAGCTTCCAACAAGACAATGACCCTAAGCACACAGTCAAGACAACACAGGAGCGACTTAGCGACAACTCTGTGAGTGTCCTTGAGCGGCCCAGCCAGAGCCTGATTCTCAGAAGAGACCTAAAAATGGTTTCCACGATTGTCCCCATCCAACCTGACAGAGCTTGAGAGGATCTGCAGAGAAGAATGGAAGAAAATCCTCAAATCCAGGTATGTGAACCTTGTGGCCTCATCCCCAAGAAGACTGGAGGCAGGAAACAGTGCCAAAGGGGCTTCACCTAAGCCCTCAGTAAAGGGTGTGAATACTTCTGTCAATACAATATTAAGTTTTTCTTTTTTAATCAATTAGTAAAGATTTCTAAAATTCTGTTTCTACTTTGTTATTATGGGGAATTGGGTGCAGAATAATGGGGGGGGGGGGATACGATTTTTATTTTTGCACAAGGCCGCATCATAACAAAATGTGGAAAAAGTAAAAGGTTCTAAAAACTTTCCATATCTATCTATCCATCTATCAATTTCTTTATTCTCACGTGGCTGTCAAAAGCTGAAGGCCTGAATTCCACATATATCCTGAAAGAAAATACCCCATAAATGTTAATTACCTTCAATTAATAATGCAAAAATAATATTGGTTCACATACATATTTGCTCGTAATGTTTTATATAGCATATCAGCTTTGGTTTTATGACCATGGCAATAAGCTGCCGTGCACTTACAAATGCTGTTTGAGATAATTGAATGAAATAAAATGCCACGTTTGTTGAGGACGGTGGCATTAACATAAGGTGGACTGCCCCCCTCCATAAAATGATGGCTGTTAATTATTTTTATAAGGAGCCTCCAGCTTGCTGAGCCGTGTGTAAACCGCATGATAATAGGAGACAAAGCTCCATTCAGGTGGGGAAATAACCCCATAACCCTTCCTTCGCACACCAAGGTAAGTGGATGTGAGTAGCAAAGGGTCTTGGTCAATGTTGGGGCCATCTCAAGACGAAAAAATTTGACAACCAATAATACCAGCGTACTAGGCACAGAAGAACTACGCAGATGACACCACTGCTCAACTTGTTAAATGTAGCCCAGCACTGTTATAAAAAAATTCATAAATAAACAGCTTTAGAAAAGAAAAACAAATGTAGCCCTTACATAAACACCTTTCCTGATAGCACAGGAAAAAATGTATGGGGGAGGTACACAACTACAGAGCAAAGCATGGCCAAAAATGTATAAATGTAAAAAAAAAATAGCGCTCAGTAGCTGTAAGCACTACACAGCTCTCCGCCACTGCGGGTAAGCGCTCCAACCGTGGAGAATTGAGGATCGGCGGTGTAATTGTATCTTTGGGATCTCTGATGGCCTTACCAGAGACCACTGCCGCTGTACTGTGAGGGTGATCAATGGCGGTTTCCATGCCCCAAGTGCACCTTAGTTTGACCACTTATTATAATATTTATATGATTCTCATTACAATATATTGGGAATCCATGAGATACTTGACATTCATAAGTATCCGTGAGTTGAAGTGCATAGATTTGTATGCTGTACTGTACTCTGAGTTATTAAGGAATATTACCATAGTACCCATTCTGTATATCCCCTGTAGATGCCAGTCAATATTTGCAGAAACGTGTTGGGAATTGTCTGAAGTAGAGTTGGTTGTTGGATTTAAGATATTAGTTGCTTCATGTGTCTGTATTGTCTGTGTTCACACGGCTATTGGATTTGCTTGTGTGTGAACAGTTTTATGTTCCCTGGCCAGGGAATAGTTAAAAGCCTCTGGCTTGCTATCCAATGGCTGCTTGGGTTTGTCTACATGAGATCAGCTCTGCCTAGCCTCAGTGCTGGTGATTACATCTTGCTGCTGCCATGTTTGACATGCTGCTTTGGAGCGTTGGGTGAAACACTCTTTGTATGAGCTTTTAATCTACTATCTTTGTTTCAGCATGCACCTTGCATTTATCTTCATATGTCTGGGCTTTTACCCATGGTTAGATAGCATGCTTTTAGTAGATTTTAAGCTGTGTTTGTATTTTCGGTTTTAGGATTTTTATATCCTTTCTGCTATGTGTCTGTTCACACTGTGTTTGCTCTTGTATACATTTTCTGTGTTATCGCTTCATGGGGACATTCCTGTGTCTACTGGAGGCTCTCATTTAGATATCCCTGTTACCTGTCCATGGGGATTCAGAGGGCATTGTTATTCCTGTGACTACTGGAGGTGTTCTGAAGGGATTGTGATTATTCCTGTCTTGTGTTCAGTGTGAACAGTGTTCTATATCTATATCCTGTTTATTTAGGCATCCCTGTTATCTGTCCATGGGGACTCAGAGGGTATTGTTATTCCTGCGTCTACTGGAGGTGTTCTGAAGGGATTGCGATTATTCCTGTCTTGTGTTCAGTGTGAACTATGTTCTATAATTATATCCTGTTTTAACTAAGCATCCCTGTTACTGTTCCATGGGGACTCCTTATCTACTGGAGGTGTTCTGAGGGATTGCAATTTATCATGTCTTGTGTTCATTGTGAACAGTGTTCTATAATAATATTCTGTTGTATCCATATTTCTGAGTTGTAACTTGTCATCCCCGTTACCCATGGGGACTCCATGTCTACTGGAGGTGTTCGGAGAGATTGCGATTATTCCTTATTAGCGATAGATCCCTGTTACTGGTCCTTGGGGACTTTGTGTCTACTGGAGGTTCTGGGGGACTATTCCTGTCTGTTCCTGGAGTCTGTTTAGACTTTTTCGTCCCCCTTGTCTGGTGTTTTGAACTCTATGTTGATTAGTTCTCTATTTCAGATCTTTGGGGTTCTGTACATGACTACTGATCTATAGTGTCCTCTGTTCACAACCACTGATCTATAGTGTCCTCTGTTCACGACCACTGAGCCCTCTGTTCATGTCCGCTGATCTATAGTGTCCTCTGTTCATGACCTCTGATCCATAGTGTCCCCTGTGCTGCTCACTGATCTGTGTCCTCTGAACTTAATCTGTTATAGAGTTCTATGTTCCTGTTATGTTTCTAGTTTGTGATGGACTATTTATTAGCATGTGTTTTTAGGCCTCTGCACTTTAGTTCAGGGAGGGACTGGCGCCCATTTGTCGATCCACAGTTTAGGGTGGATGGGCAAGTAGGCAGAGAGAGATGGTTTTAGGGTCAGTTTAGGGCTCACTCTTCCTGTCCCCTGGTCAGTCCCTGACAGTGTAAAGTGAAGACCAGTTCCTTCTTCTGCAATGGTTGATGTTCCTTCTCAAAGCTCAGGTAAAGACCTGTCCTCCAAATGGAATAAATCCTCAGGTGAAGTTAGATCTTGATTCAATTTTGACTTATTACCGTGAAAAACTGACAACACGTTTTGGCAGAGGCTTTACAGGTGCAGCAGTACCCCTAGATTTCTATTTCTACAGACGAGTTATGGAGGTGTGTCTATGGTTTTGCACAAATTTAAATGAAACCTGTCAGGTCCGAAGATTAATAGCCACCGAGAGTTTAATTTTTTTTTATTTTTTTTATATATAACTGTTTATTTATGATTTTACAGTTTTATAAAGATGGTAAACATAAACAAAATAACAGATATAAGAAGTACAGGCTCTCAATTATTCCACATTTCTATCTCTCCGCTATGGTTAGAGGACAAGAGTATCAATGGTGACCATAGTTGAAATAGCATCACTTATGAACCATATTATAACTTTATTATTACAGTCTACTAACGGCAACCAATTTAGTAACTAATATTATAACCAAGAGTCAAGAGTGGACACTATAGTCACAGCTTTTTATATATCGTGAATTCAGGTAGAAGAGACAGACATCGTCGTACATCTACTATCTTGTATAATGATCTAATTGCTTCTCAGCATAATTTCAAAAACTAACAGGTTGTTATTATACGTTTTGATCAAAAAGTACAAAGCCCACTCGCCACGTCAAGGCCACCTATTTAGAGTGGGTCCCTAACGTCCCTAGCATAAAATGGCGTAGCACTGGGCGGCGACCACCACCGCCGCAACACCAGTGCCCACAGGGGGAACAACCCACTGGCAGAGCGGCCCCAATGCCACTCAAACCAGTCTATGGGTCGCACCTCCCGACAGACACGGTGCCACGGCAGCAACAGACGCCGCAGAGCACCACACCAGTGTGAACAGGGTGCTACAGCTCACTTACCATGCTCTCCCAGTCAGTCTGGGAGGCTGCTAGGAAAGAAATGGCCCTTGTGTAGCTAACTACTACTTATATAGGGTTGGGCTGAGGGGGTGGGGCAGAGTGCAGACACATGTTAAAAAAAAAAAAAAGAGGGGATAGAAAACACAATGTGAATTCAGGTAGAAGAGACACACATGGTCGCACATCTACAATCTTGTATAATGATCTAATTACTTCTCAGCATAATTTCAAAAACTAACAGGTTGTTAGTATATATTTTGATCAAACAGTACAAAGCCCACTCGCCACGTCAAGGCCACCTGTAAAAGGAAGGGCTAGAGGCCATAAAGGTTTAGAAAAGAAATAGAAAATTAGCCACCGAGAGGTTTTCATTTTAAATGTGCTTTGTCAGAACCAGATATGTTGTTACTGAAGAAAATTGTAGACCTTTTGTAATATAGTTATTTAAAATGTTTTGAATATTTAATAAAGAAAATGACTCCTGAAAATCGCACCACTAGGGGTCCCCATACCTACTGGGACTCTAACCAGTCCTGCAGCAGCATCAGGCTTGTCCATGAGCCATGGACAAGAGATGACTCATGGACAAGGCTGCATGACCAGGCACACCAATCACCTCCCACCCCCACAAGGGAGGGACACGCCCCCTTCCCCTGAGAGGATCTCTAACATTGTGAGCTAATGAAAAGAGGGACTTTTACAATAAATATAGTTAATAAGGGCTCAAACATTTGAGGTAAATGGTCAGGATTAGGTAGTGATTGACATATTATTATTATTATTATTATTATTTTATTTTTTGTGGGATCTGACAGCTACATTTTAATATTTTTGCAACTTTGGTGCTATACAGTATTCCCCAAGGGAGCACCTATTTTTTTTTCTTCTTTTTTATGTGCACCAGTCTACTTAAAGAAGCACTCTAGTTTTTTGGGGGGATTTCTTTTGTCAATATCATGCACACTCACCATTACTAGTCCTACAGCACCATTTGTTTTATTCCAGTGCAGCTGTTTTATTTCTATAAGTGGGCCGTGTAATCACCAGTCTGACCCACAGAAAATCACAGTGCTTAATATGTCAGTGTAGGGTGTTGGTTCTGGGTTTTTGGTGAACTACAGGATGACATCATCTTCTACGTGATCACTTCCTGCTAGCTCTCAGATCTCCTTCCTTCCTGCTCTATCTGTATACTGCAGCAGTCTAATAACTTCACCTGGCTGAACTCCAACCCTAGCAGCCTAGGTGCAGTGATCAAATGTCACACCCTCAACCATAGTACTAATGAGAAATGTAGGCAGCATTACAGTACCACTTCAGTGAAGAAATTGCAAACCAAAATGGAGCCCATTTAATGCCTGCTTCATCAGCTACAACGGTAAGCACAAGACATATACAAGAACCTATCCATTATTCTCTAATAGTCTATGCTGCACTATGTAAGCAAAAAATAAAAATACATTTCCGGTTACAGGTGGGTCATGTGCCAGAGAATTTAAATACATCGATAATGTAAATTTTCAAAAAAACAAGATCTATTAGTCCTTAGTTCCTATGAATGATATTTTTCGCAGTCTGTTGTGTCAGTATTTACAGATGTTCTCTTTTTTTCTGGATTTTAAAGGTGTCTGACATTTAGATTCAATGTAATGACCTAATTATTCATCACCATCTGATATTTCAGACATTAAATATTAAGCAGCATTTTATGCTACTTGGCGTCTGGGCAATCTTCTTCTACTACTCATAGCCTTGTGACTGCAACACTAAGCCCTCTTCCATCTGGTCACAGAAGTCAGGACCCCACCAGTGGAACATTAATGGCCTATGCTAGTGAGATATGATCAATGTCTTCAGTGAGTCTGCCCTTTTAATGCTTGTGACCATTGTGACTATTAATATAATTATGTATAGGGTGCAATCTATGTCTTATGTGTCTGATATGTCTTTGTTTCCTAGCTCTGTTCCCCTTGAGTAAAGTTTTTTCTTACATATTCTATCATTTCCGAGCTATCTTAGTTTCTTATGCATGTACCAGATGTTGGGTGACAATGACTAATGGCAGTATGTTCCGCTAACTCTGAATGGCAGATAAATCTAAAATGTTATGTGAAGTTGCATTCACCAAATGTGCTGTAGTGGCAAGGGTGGCAAACTGGGAAAATGCCCAGGGACCCAATATACCATGAGGCTGCTTGGGACAGGAACCCCAGGAAATTAAATTAAAGAGGACCTCTGGCCAGTTTTTTACAGTGACCCCCGACCTACGATGGCCCCGACATACGATCATTTCAAGATACGATGGCCTCTCACAGGCCATCGCATGTTGAAGGCAGCATCAACATACGATGCTTTTGTATGTCGGGGCCATCGCATAAACGGCTATCCGGCAGCGCAGACTGCTTCAGCTGCCACCAGATAGCCCCGATTTACGGTGCCCCGTGTGGTCCGCTGACGATCACTTATCTGTCCTCGGGGCTCCGGCGTGCCCTCTTCAGGATCCCCTTCATCGTTGGCGCTCTCCATCGTCGTCATCACGTCGCTGCGCACGCCATCCCGTCATCCAATAGGAGCGGTGTGTGTAGCGATGTGATGGCGGCGACGGAGAGCGAGGATGCCGGGGAAGTAGAGGGCTTGCCAGAGCGTTGGGGACACCTCGGGGACGCGGCGACAGCGATGGATGGCGACATCCAGGGCAGCGGTACGAGCGGTGACGGTCCGGAGCGGCGGGGACACGTGAGTACAACCTTTAATACCAGTGGTCTTCAACCTGCGGACCTCCAGATGTTGCAAAACTACAACTCCCATCATGCCCGGACAGCCGTTGGCTGTCCGGGCATGCTGGGTGTTGTAGTTTTGCAACATCTGGAGGTCCGCAGGTTGTAGACCACTGTCCTATACTTTACATTGCACGGATCCCTCAACATACGATGGTTTCAACAAACTATGGTCCATTTGGAACGGATTACCATCGTATGTTGAGGGACCACTGTAGATGGTGTTCTGATTCTAACAGTCATTTTACTTGCAACACCCCCTGTTGTCTGAGATATAGGGATTTTACTATTTGGTTGACTATCTATACTTTTCATTGAATAGTCAGATGGGCGGGAACTTTATTGCAAAATCAAGTGTGAATGCTAAGTTAAGGAGGTGTGATTGGGAGATTTATGATTACCCCCCTCCTGGACATAATTACCACCCATCTGCCTTCTAATCACACCCCCTTTTGCAATAAAGTTGCCACCCATCTGACTTCATAGAAAAGTCAACCAGATAGTTAAAACCTGGAAACAGGGGGTTTATAGCAAGTGAAAAACCTCTGGAATCAGGGCATTCAAGGCTATAAAATAATATTATATATATATATATATATATATATATATATTTATATATATATATATATGATTTTGCTTTTTGCATCACTGGACTAATACGGCTACTCCTAACTAATCTATATATATATATATATATATATATATATATATATATATATATATGTATATATTTATTTTTTTTTTTTTTTTGGGACTCACCACAGGTCTTTAGCAGCCAACAGTAACAGGGACCAGAGGCACGTCTGCAGGTGGGAGATGTTCTACAATGTTCTACAATGATTTTGCTGTGTAGGGTGGTTTATAATGGGAAAGGAACTGCTGTATTATGTTGTAACTACATATGTTCCATCTGTACCATTAGTCGAGTTAGGCAGCCCCTAAGAATCTGAAGCAAATGACGGTGCATACAATGTATGCATAGTCACTCGGTATTGTATAGGAGCAGAAAGACTGACTGTAAATCGGACTTCCTGCACCTGTGCTGTAGCGCAGTGATGCATGCTGCAGCTGCAGGGCACGTGATGAGAATGTTTCATCACGTGGCCTGCGCAGTGTGGCGGGGTCTCTCCGATGCATAGAACCGATGAGAGCATGTTTGTATGCTGACATCAGCATCTTGCAGTGCATGCAGGTCATAAGCATGACAGAGGTATTGCCAAGTCCGTACCACCTACCCCTTCCCACCAATAATTAACACTGACACGGAAGGGAATGAATTGGCCACAGCAGCCGTTTTATTATAACAAACATATAACATTAATATAACATTAACATAATACAATCCCAAGGTGGTCCGACTTCGAGGACCCCCCTGCCCCTACTGCTGTCACAAAAGAAATTGACCCCAACGTCAACCATCCCATTCCCCCACAACCCCCACCACACAAAACCACCCTACATAAAGACAAAATCTAAATCTAAAACACAAACCAAAAAACACACAAAAAGGGGAGGGAGGGTGGGAGCTTTCTACTTCTGTCCCTCAGTCACACTGAATCTACCCTCCCCCCATTTCATCTATATATCCCTTTTACCCCCCTTATTCTCCCCCAGACCATACCCCCTCCCCCACCAATCACCTCTAACCCCTCAACCCCCCATTCCCTCTCCTCTTATTCCCTCCTTGTCCCCATATCAACCCACGTATCTTTTCCTCCACTTAACCCCTTACTCCCTGGCAAACCCTGTCATGATGGCCTCCCCTTAGCTGCGCCCAAGTCCGGCCTAACTTGATCGGGGAGTTGTCCACTAGCGGAGCAGTAAGAGGCAGGTGCAGGGGAGCAGTAGTTATTTAAGAAAGCTAGTGGGTGTCCAGGGCTGCTCTCAGCAAAGACCAGCTGCCATCATCAAGCATGACAGACGGTTGTGGGGAGGGAGTATATACAGAATTTAAGTTGTTCCACTGTTGCATTGTCAGCCTGTGCTGCATTGTTAGGTCTATATAGTAGCAGTTGGCTACAACCAGGCAGTATTTGCAATGATGTATCATGCCTTTAGCACCTTGTTCCAAGCCAACGGAAAAAGATGGTAAAGAGAGCGGTATTATACAGGTCATCCAAACAAATGGAAGACAATAACTGCACTTACAGTGTAAAAGTGTATAGTTTACTGGCAGGATATACGGCATCTGGCCACAAATAACCCTCTTTGTTTCCATTACCGACCATCATCCCAATTTTGTAGCTTATTCTGTTCATCTTCTGTCCCTTATTTTTTTTCATCTGAACATCAGATTGCTGAAAGTTTAAAGCGAAAAGTTTAGAAATCCACCATATGGTGCATTAAAATACTTAGCATGCCATGGAGCTCCGTCATTTTATTTAAGGAGCACAAAACAGCACACTGCCAGTGGCCACATGTATTAATTAGGCTATATTAACATTCTTCAATTTGCAAGGGCCTTTATAAATGGGCCCCATGGTGGAAATTACAATTTACCAAATCCCAGTAGCAAATATATTAGAGCAATTTGGATAATAAAGTAAACCACTCGGCGGATCATTAGATTGCTCACTTTGGAGTCCCACAAGTTCACTAATGTCCTAGTGGCAGGCGCGTGTATACAGGTATTCAAATGGCAGGATGCTGGTGCTATTACCCATAATACATACAGATAATGATCCCTCATTTCAGATCAGGCACCTGACACCAAGGTATTATTTGCTGTAACACGGCACTAAGTTTCAGGCTGTTGCGTGGATCACGGTAATACATTTTCCCTGTGCACTGTAGAGTAGTAGCAGACATCTGTTGATCTTTTGCAGCATTGTGAAAATAAAAAAAGTGTATCCAAAGCCTGAACTGAAGGGTGAATACTAATGTACGGCAATTTAAACATAAAATCTGAGACCTGCACCCACTGCTGTCATAGTCAAATGTCAGCATCTGGCATGTGTATTGAATGACATGGGAAGATCCTATGTTATAAAAGGGGGTAAAATTATGAAAACAAACAGAACAAGGTGTTAAAGGGGTACTCCGCCTCTAGACATCTTATCCCGTATCCAAAGCATAGGAGATAAGATGTCAGATCGCGGGGGTCCCACTGCTGGGGACCCCCGAGATCTCAGCTGCAGGACCCACCTGTTGCAGCTTCCGGAAATGTTGGAGGCTTCGGCTCCCGACCACGGTGACATGAGACCGTGACGTCACGACTCCATTCCCGTGTGACGTCACGCCCCGCCCCTCAATGCAAGTCTATGGGAGGGGGCGTGACGGCTGTCACGCCTCCTCCCATAGGCTTGCATTGAGGGGGCGGAGCGTGGTGTCACATGGGGCAGAGCCATAGCATCACAATGCTCCGGCCCTGTGATCAACAGTAATCAGACCTGGAGCGAACGCGCTCCGGGGACTGATTTTAACGGGGGGTGGCGTGCAAGATCACGGGGGTCCACAGCGGATAGGGGATATGATGTCTAAGCACCGGAGTACCCCTTTAACTATAAGGTGTTGGAGTGGCACCTTGGTTGCTAAGTCTACTGGGGACCCATAAATTCCCTCTGCCCCATATTAGAGACTAGTAATATATATAATACATGATGTAGAATTCCAGCGTAGGAATGTGCGGTTTCAAAGCTTTTTCCCAATAAGATCCAATATGGTAACAGGTAATGTGACGTGTTTCAGGTTATATACACTCTTAATTATTTGTTATGAATAAGGATGTAAATCACCTGAAACACATACGATGACTTGTTACCATGTCATGTCTGATCTTATCGGAATTAAGAAGTAGAGGCAAAAAATGCCCCTCAAACACCAGGCGCTACTTGCTGTATCCCAAGTGATGAATAAATCCATAAGAAGACTTTTTTATTGGTTAAAAAATAATGAAAATTACGGGTTTTAAGGGGTGGCCTCCCCCTTCCTCAGAAGTGCAACTTTAATCTGAGGAAGGGAGACGTTATGCCAGAAGCTTGTAATTGTACATTTTCATTATTTTGTAACCAATAAACAAGTCTTCTCCTGGATTTATGATTTTTCATTTTTGTAGGTACACATTTTGGGTACTGCCCTGCTCCATCCAGAAAGCAGAGGGGTGTCCAGAATGAGCTGGACACACTTTGCATTTGTAAATTATAATTGATGGTTCATAGCACTGTTCTAGATTTTGCAATGTGGCCAGACACTCTTTGTAACTCAAGGACGTTACCACTTGTCTCAGTCTAATATCACCCCTAAACTACATGGATACCAAATGGGGAGTTGGCTGCTGTGTCCAGAAGTCGCAGGATCTGGGGCAATCTGTCTTCTAGTAGAATGAAGTAGTGAAGCAGAAAATGACTCTGAAATGCCAGACGCAGCTAGTAAAGTAACAAGTCACGGATAATCATCAATCCAGAAGACTTGTTTATTGGTTACAAAATAATAAAAAGTTACAATTTTGCATTTTGGGGGCAGCCTGCTCTTCCTAAGATTAAAGCACTACAGTAAATTAGGGTATTACTGTTATGTAAGATGCGAGCGTCCTACAAGTATCCCTGACATATACAAGGCATTTGACATGTCTCGGGTTCTGAATGTACAAACCCCTATTATTATCTAGATATAGCCGGGTGAAGCACATGGCTCGCCCTAATATCCATCCAGTTGCCCCACAGACTTATAATAGAACCATCTCCTACAACTGTACAGTGATCACCCATCTACTGTATATCTAAAGGTTGGTAGGAGTCTGAACACTTCAAGGGGTACTCCTGTGGAAAACTTTTGTTATCAACTGGTGCCAGAAAGTTAAACAGATTTGTAAATAACTTCTATTAAAAAATCTTAATCCTTCCAATGCATTTTATGGACTGTATATTACAGAGGAAATGCTTTTCTTTTTGGATTTCTCTAATGTCATGACCACAGTGCTCTCTGCTGACCTCTGCTGTGCATTTTAGGAACTGTCCAGAGCAGCATATGTTTGCTATGGGGATTTTCTCCTGCTCTGGACAGTTCCAAAAATGGACAGCAGAGGTCAGCAGAGAGCACTGTGGTCATGACATCAGAGAAATCCAAAAAGAAAATAATTTCTTCTGTAGTATTCAGCAGCTAGTAAGTACAGGAGGGATTAAGATTTTTTAATAGAAGTAATTTACAAATCTGTTTAACTTTCTGGCACCAGTTGATTTAAAATAAAAAGTTTTCCCACAGGAGTACCCCTTTAACAAAAACTTTTGACATGTCCCAGTTCAGTACACTGGTCTCCAAACTGTGGACCTCCAGATGTTGCAAAACTACAACCCACCACCATGCCCACACAGCCAACTGCACTATGTACCAAAATTGTGGCAAAAACAGGGATATATATATATTTTTTTTTTCCCCAAAAATGTTTTTTTTTCTTCTGTTTTACATGTATTTAAGCCTTGAGTGAAAGTTTGCTATTCTGTTAAAATTACCAGACTGCTGTAATTCCCACACTTATCAAAAATGGCCCTAAAAAAACATTGACCTCATCAGTTTTCAATTATCCAAGGATATCTAACTAATAGAAATGATACTTGAAGTGATTACTGTTTGCAATCTTCGTGCTATTTTGTTAATTCTCTGCTGCATGTGAAGCCCAAGTCGGAGACGTGTGTCCTGAGCCTCAGTAGTTGCAATTTTGCTTTATTCTTTAAATCACATCAATGATATTTGATGAAGGTCATTTACATCAAGCACTTCAAGTGCACCAGAAATCTCCAATTCAAAATTTGCTCCCTTTTTCCCTACCCAGAGTCCTTTACTTTATACTATTACTTACAAACTTTTTTGGTAATCACTGAATCCATAGAAACTAGTGATGTCGCGAACATAACATTTTTACTTCAATGGGCAGGCAAATTTTAAAACCCACAGGGACTCTTTCTGGCCACAATAGTGATTTAAAAGTTGTTTCAAGGGGACTGATACCTGGACTGTGGTGTGCTGGAGGGGGATCCATGGCAAAACTCATAGTGGAAAATTACATAGTTGATGCAGAGTCTGGTTTTAATCCATAAAGGGCATAAATCCCCAAACATTCCTAAATGGTTTGGAATAATGTGCTTTAGCCAGCACATAGAGCCCCTCTTTAGGCATCACATAGTTAGATCCCCCCTTAAGACAGCACATAGATTCCCCCATATTAGGCAGCACATAGTTAGAACCCAAGGCCCTAGCGCTGCAAGGCAGCAGTGCTAACCTCTGAGCCACCATGTTACCCTTAGCATACATCTAATATCCACGGTTGCTAAAATGGACAGAGATGTCAGCAGAAAGTACCAGAAAAATTAGGCATGTACACATGGATGAAAAATGTGGTATTATTGCAGCCGCTTCTGTAGCAGCGGCCAGAAAAATTGCAGCACCATAACAAGTGCAGAAGCAGAGGCCAGAAAAATTAGGCATGTACACATGGATGAAAAATTTGGTATTGTCGCAGCCACATCTCTAGCAGCAGCCAGAAAAATTGCAGCACCAGAAAAAGTGCAGCAACAGAGGCCAGAAAAATTAGGCATGTACACCTGGCTCGAAAATTTGGTATTGTCGCAGCTGTAGCAGCGGCCATAAAAATTGTAGCACCATAACAAGTGCAGCAGCAGAGGCCAGAACAATTAGGCATGTACACATGGGTATTGTCGCAGTTGCAGCTGTAGCAGCGGCCATAAAAATTGCAGCCCCATAACAAGTGCAGCAGCAGAGGCCCGAAAAATTTGGCATGTACACCTGGCTGGAAAATTTGGTCTTGTCGCAGCCGCTGCTGTAGCAGCGGACAGAAAAATTTCTGATTGTTTCGCCAGGCAGAAAGTGCCCTAAAACATTGCGGCTTGAACCCTAGTTGGTGGCGGATAAGTCACGCAAGTCATCCGGCATTCAGAGTTCAAATACAGCAGCGTGTGGACCATTTTTAGTCCAAGGCAGCTCATCTGATCAGGCCTTGTTCAGTCAAATGTATCGCCCACTGTCAGTCCCTTCGGGATCCATCCCTCATTCATCTTAAGAAAGGTGAGGTAATCCAGACTTTTTTGACCAAGGCAACTCCTCTTCTCAGTGACAATACCTCCTGCTGCACTGATGGTCCTTTCTGACAGGACACTTGAAGCGGGACAGGCCAGAAGTTCGAGCGCAAATTGGGATAGCTCAGGCCACAGGTCAAGCCGGCACACCCAGTAGTCAAGGGGTTCATCGCTCCTCAGAGTGTCGATATCTGTGGTTAAGGCCAGATAGTCTGCTACCTGTCGGTCAAGTCGTTCTCTGATGGTGGACCCTGAAGGGCTGTGGCGATGCGTAGGACTTAAAAAGCTCCACATGTCCTCCATCAACAGCATGTCTGTACAGCATCCTGTCCTTGCCGGCGTGTTCGTGGGAGGAGGAGGAGGATTACTTTCACCTCTGCCCCTGTTAGATCCCTGTTGTGCTGTGACATTACCCTTATACGCTGTGTACAGCATACTTCTTAATTTATTTTGGACCTGGTGAATCCTTTCCGCCTTGCTGTAATGCGGTAACATGTCAGGCATTTTATGTTTATACCGGGGGTCTAGTAGCGTGGACACCCAGTACAGGTCATTCTCCTTCATCCTTTTTATATGAGGGTCCCTCAACAGGCACGACAGCATGAAAGATCCCATTTGCACAAGGACGGATGCCAAGCTACTCATGTCCCGTTCCTCGTCCTCAGTGATGTCAGGGAAAGTATCATCTTCTTCCACATGCAACACCACGGGAACCAGATAGGTAACAAGGAGCACCCTGGGATGCCTGCTGCAGTTGGTCTTCCTCCTCTTCAAAGCCACATTCCTCCTCTGACTCCTCTTCCTCACAATCCTCTTCCAGCGTTGCCACAGGTCCAGCAAGCGATGCTGATAAGGCTGTTTCTGGTGGTGATGATGTCCTCTTCACGCTCATCTACTGCCTGATCCAGCACTCTTCGCAGGGCACGCTCCAGGAAGAAAACACACGGAATGATGTCGCTGATGGTGCCTTCGGTGCGTCTGACCAGGTTTGTCACCTCCTCAAAAGGACGCATGAGCCCACAGGCATTGCGCATAAGCCTCCAGGAATGTGGCAAAAAAATTCCCAGCTCTGCAGATGATGTCCTAGCACCCCGGTCATACAAATATTCGTTGACGGCTTTTTCTTGTTGGAGTAGGCGGTCGAACATTAGGAGTGTTGAATTCCAACGTGTCGGGCTGTCGCAAATCAAGCGCCTCACTGGTATGTTGTTTCGCCGCTGGATATCTGACAAGTGCGCCATGGCCGTGAAGGAACGCCTGAAATGGCCACACACCCTCAGGACATCCTGTAAGCCTGGGTACTTGAGCACAAAGCGTTGTACAATCAGATTACACACATGTGCCAGTTTTTTTTATTTGCACAACTGTCACACCTAATGTGATTTGCACTAGGGTGACACAATTTGCCCTGCAGGCAAAACAACTGGCAACTGTGACGTGAACTGACAGTGACGACTGGTTTTATTTAAAAGCCAAAAAAGGTTTTTTTTTTTAATTTGCACAACTGTCACACCTAATGTGATTTGCACTAGGGTGACACAATTTGCCCTGCAGGCAAAAAAAATTGGCAACTGTGACGTGAACTGACAGTGACGACTGGTTTTATTTAACAGCCAAAAAAGGTTTTTTTTTTTTCAATTTGCACAACTGTCACACCAAATGTGATTTGCACTAGTGTGACAATGAGCAAAAAAGAGGAGGAGTTCCCCTTTTAAGCAGTGGTCCCCAACCAGGGTGCCTCCAGCTGTTGCAAAACACACGGACTGATATATTTCAGCCCTTTGAATACTGTAGTAGTTAGTTGCTTTAAAGAAAAAAAGCTTGCCAGCGGAGTTCCCCTTTTAAGCAGTGGTCCCCAACCAGGGTGCCACCAGCTGTTGCAAAACACACGGACTGATATATTTCAGCCCTTTGAATACTGTAGTAGTTAGTTGCTTTAAAGAAAAAAAGCTTGCCAGCGGAGTTCCCCTTTTAAGCAGTGGTCCCCAACCAGGGTGCCTCCAGCTGTTGCAAAACCCATGGACTGATATCTTTCAGCCCTCTGAATACTGTAGTAGTTAGTTGCTTGAAGGAACTTAAGTTTTATACTGGAAGACCTCTTTTAACCAGCGGTTCCCTCCCAACCAGGGTGCCTCCAGCTGTTGCAAGACACACAGATTGATATCTTTCAGCCCTTTGAATACTGTAGTAGTTAGTTGCTTGAAGGAACTTAAGTTTGATTCTGGAGTACCCCTTTTAACCAGCGGTTCCCTCCCAACCAGGGTTCCTCCAGCTGTTGCAAGACAGAAGGACTGATATCTTTCAGCCCTAAAAAGGGCTTTTTTGGGTACTGTCCTTAAAGCAGATGTTACACTAGTGCTTTAGGAGTAAAGTGGACCCTGAATACACCACCTAGCAGCAACCTAGCTATGGCTTTCCCTATACAGCGAGAGCAGCTTCTCTGACACTTCCTAAGCCTGCAGCATGCCGAATGAGGCTAAAATGGCGTCCGTGCAAGAGGTAGGAGGGTCTGGAAGGGAGGGACTGCTGCCGATTGGCTGTAATGTGTCTGCTGACTCTGACTCACAGGGTCAAAGTTTACTGCCATGTTAAAGTATAGGGGGCGGATCGAACTTCACATATGTTTGCCCGGCGATGCGAACGCGAAAATGCTGAATTCGTCGGGAACTGTATCTTATAAAAAAATACTGTGAAGTTCTGGCATGCTACAGAAAATAATTTATTCTCTAATAATAAAATTTATCACTTGCTAAGTGAGGTAAACAAGTACTATAGAAGTTAAAGTGCAACAATAACTTCCAGTAAAACCTTAAAGGACAACTCCCGCAATTTTTTCTTTTTATTTTGCCATTGTTCAGGCTGCCGCAACTAATAATAATAATAATAATAATAATAATAAACCTTACCTCACTTTCAGATGCTCCCCCAATGCCACTGGAATCGCTCTCCCATCCTCTGGCCTGAAACTTATGACAGCAACTCAGCTTATCGCCAGCATAATGCAAAACAAACATGCTGCTGGAGTTCTTCTTTAAGAATGGTTGGCATGTGCTGGGACTCTGCTTTACAAACTAGAATGGCAAAACTCAACATAATTGCAAACCTTACATTGACTATAGTAAAGTCTTCTCTGATTGTAGTCATTGCTTTTCTTCTCCATCTGGTCTAGACCATCAGGGCTTCTTATCAGATTCAAACCATTACCTTTCAACTCTATCTGGTCCAGTTCATCAGGATTTCTTCTCAGATTTGAGCTACTACCTTTCTTCTCTATTTAGTCTACACTGTCAGGATTTCTTATCAGATTGGAACCATTAATTTTCTTCTCCATCTGGTCCAGACCATCAGGACTTCTTCTCAGATCTAAGCCATAACCTTTCTTCTCCATCTGGTCTAGACTGTCATGACTTCTTCCGACAGCACAATGGACCTTGCAGATTTTGCTGTCCAGAAATCCTTGTCTCCCTACTTTTGCAGCAGATGCATAATAAAGTTAAAAAAGTTAGGCTTACTGGGCTTGCCAAACTTTCTGAAAAAGTTTGGTTCGGGGAAAACAGGTTGTTCACGAACTGGCAATAAAATAAGCCTCAAAAAAAATGTATAACACTGCCTAAGAGCTCTAAAGCTCTGTATAACACTTAGGGTCACCTGGGAATGTATTCAAATAGTGGTTTTAAAGCTTAGTTAATGTCAAAGTTATGGCAACATGCGGTAACTGAACTATTGTCACAGCATATAATAACAGCGGTAGGTAAGAGGAAATAATTTCAAAAATATGAAAAAATCCCCCCTATTAAAATGCACTTAATTTATTGATATGCATTAACCCCTTAAGGACTCAGACCCATTTTGGCCTTAAGGACTCAGACAATTAAATTTTTACGTTTTCATTTTTTCCTCCTCGCCTTCTAAAAATCATAACTCTTTTATATTTTCATCTACAGACTAGTATGAGGGCTTGTTTTTTGCGCGACCAGTTGTCCTTTGTAATGATATAACTCATTATATCATAAAATGTATGGCGCAACCAAAAAACACTATTTTTGTGGGGAAATTAAAACGAAAAACGCAATTTAGCTAATTTTGGAAGGTTTCGTTTTCACACCGTACAATTTATGGTAAAAATGACATGTGTTCTTTATTCTGAGGGTCAATACGATTAAAATGATACCCATTATTACCTACTTTTATATTATTGTTGCGCTTAAAAAAAATCACAAACTTTTTAACCAAATTAGTACGTTTATAATCCCTTTATTTTGATGACCTATAACTTTTTTATTTTTCCGTATAAGCGGCGGTATGGAGGCTCATTTTTTGCGCCATGATCTGTCCTTTTTTTAATACCACATTTGCATATAAAAAACTTTTAATACATTTTTTATAATTTTTTTTAAATAAAATGTATTAAAAAAGTAGGAATTTTTGACTTTTTTTTTTTTCGTTCACGCCGTTAACCATACGGGATCATTAACATTTTATTTTAATAGTTCGGACATTTACGCACGCGTCGATACCAAATATGTCTATAAAAAAAAATTTACGCTTTTTGGGGGTAAAATAGGAAAAAACGGACGTTTTACTTTTTTATTGGGGGAGGGGATTTTTCACTTTTTTTTTACTTTAACTTTTACATTTTTTTACATTTTTTTTTACACTTGAATAGTCCCCATAGGGGACTATTCATAGCAATACCATGATTGCTAATACTGATCTGTTCTATGTATAGGACATATAACAGATCAGTGTTTTCGGTCATCTTCTGCTCTGGTCTGCTCGATCACAGACCAGAGCAGGAGATGCCGGGAGCCGCACGGAGGAAGGAGAGGAGACCTCCGTGCGGCGTTATGAATGATCAGATCCCCGCAGCAGCGCTGCGGGCGATCCGATCATTCATTCAAATCGCGCACTGCCGCAGATGCCGGGATCTGTATTGATCCCGGCACCTGAGGGGTTAATGGCGGACGCCCGCGAGATCGCGGGCGTCGGCCATTGCCGGCGGGTCCCTGGCTGCGATCAGCAGCCGGGATCAGCCGCGCATGACACGGGCATCGCTCCGATGCCCGCGGTTATGCTTAGGACGGAAATGTACGTCCTGGTGCGTTAAGTACCACCGCACCAGGACGTACATTTACGTCCTGCGTCCTTAAGGGGTTAAAAACAGAGAATACCCTTACTCAGTGTTATAATTAGTGGTTTTAAATAGTAGCCAACATACCACCACCTCAAATGCTATTTGACATAGGGGGTTGGACCACATACAAGTTTAACATCGATTCTTTACTGCGCACCTCATTAAATTTCATGCAGATAACAAATGCACAAGATCATTAGTTGTGGCCCACACCTCCGTCAAATTCACCATGTGATATAGTGAAATGAAAAAATCCTACTTTAAAAATTGTTCCGACGCGTTTCTCCCCTATGATACTGGGGTTTCTCAAGGAATATGTAAATCGGTGGTCTAGCCCTTAGATAGGGGCTCAAACACTTAAGGAGCCGCCACAGATGTTTATCTGCCCCTGATGGTAATTGCCTTATAGATGCCATCTATTCAGGAAGGATCGGACAAAATGGAAAGGGGGAGGAGTTTGTCTTTCTGTAAAGTCCAGTCTGAAGGCCGCACTGCGGGAGGATATATGGGAGGGAAATGACAATGTGGAGTCATTATGGGTAGAAATATATGGAGATGAAAATAAAAAAAATTCTGATAGGGGTTTGCTATAAGCCACCAAACATAATGGAAGAGGCAGAAGATCAATTAATGAGGCAAATAAACAAGGCAGCAAATCAGAATGATGTGATAATAATGGGGGACTTTAACTATCCTGATATAAACTGGGAGACTGAGACCTGTGAATCTCATAAAGGAAACAGGTTTGTTACGCCGAGCGCTCCGGGTCCCTGCTCCTCCCCGGAGCGCTCTCGGCGTTTCTCTCTCTGCAGCGCCCCGGTCAGACCCGCTGACCAGGAGCGCTGCACTGACATTGCCGGCGGGGATGCGATTCGCATAGCGGGATGCGCCCGCTCGCGAATCGCATCCCAAGTCACTCACCAGCGAGGTTGAGCCGTTGCCGGTGGATACGACCTGGTTGCTACCGCCGCAGCAAGACCATCCCGCTTTGCGGCGGGTTCTGGTGAAAACCAGTAGCAACCTAGAACCGGTCCACCGACACGGTCCACACCAGTCCCTCGCTGACACAGAGGATCCACATCCAGCCTGCCGAATCCTAACAGTAGATCTGGCCATGGATCCCGCTGAGGTCGCGCTGCCAGTTGTCGCTGACCTTACCACGGTGGTCGCTCAGCAGTCGCAACAGATTGAGCAACTAGGACAACAGTTCGCCCAACAAGGACAGCAGCTGTCGCAGTTGACCGCCATGCTACAGCAACTTCTGCCACAGCTACAGCAGCAACCATCTCCTCCGCCAGCTCCTGCACCTCCTCCACAGCGAGTGCCCGCTCCTGGCCTCCGCTTGTCCCTGCCGGACAAATTTGATGGGGACTCTAGACTTTGCTGTGGTTTCCTGTCACAATGTTCCCTACATTTGGAGATGTTGTTGGACCATTTTCCTATAGAACGGTCGAAGGTGGCTTTCGTGGTCAGTCTCCTGTCTGGGAAGGCCCTGTCATGGGCCACACCACTCTGGGACCGCAATGATCCTGTCACTGCCTCCGTACAGTCCTTTGTCGCTGAGATTTGAAGTGTCTTCGAGGAACCAGCCCGAGCTTCCTCTGCCGAGACTGCCCTGCTGAACCTGGTCCAGGGTAATTCTTCAGTAGGCGAGTACGCCATCCAATTTCATACTCTCGCCTCCGAATTATCTTGGAATAACGAGGCCCTCTGCGCGACCTTTAAAAAAGGCCTATCCAGTAACATCAAAGATGTGCTGGCCGCACGAGAAATTCCTGCCAACCTGCATGAACTTATCCATCTGGCCACCCGCATTGACATGCGTTTTTCTGAAAGACACCAGGAGCGCCGCCAGGAAAAAGACCTTGATCTCTGGGCACCTCTCTCACAGTATCCTATGCAATCTACCACTGTGCCTCCCGCCGAGGAGGCTATGCAAGTGGATCGGTCTCGCCTGACCCATGAAGAGAGGACTCGCCGCAGAGATAAAAATCTATGTTTGTACTGCGCTAGTACCGAACATTTCTTGGTGGATTGCCCTATTCGCCCTCCACGTCTGGGAAACGCACGCACCCAGCTCACGTGGGAGTGGCGTCTCTTGGCCTGAAGTCTGCTTCTCCACGTCTCACTGTGCCCGTACGGATTTCTCCTTCTGCCAACTCCTCCTTCTCAGCTGTGGCCTTCTTGGACTCTGGTTCTGCGGGAAATTTCATTTTGGCCTCTTTTGTTAATAAGTTCAACATCCCTGTGACCCGTCTCGCCAAGCCGCTCTACATTTCCTCGGTCAACGGAGTGAAATTGGACTGCACTGTGCGTTATTGCACAGAACCCCTGCTCATGAGCATTGGACGGCATCACGAAAAAATTTAACTTTTTGTTTTGCCCAACTGCACCTCTGAAGTCCTCCTTGGTCTGCCATGGCTCCAACGCCACTCTCCTACCCTTGATTGGACCACCGGGGAGATCAAGAGCTGGGGTGCTTCTTGCCACAAAAAATGCCTCACATCTGCTCTCAGTCCTGCCAGTCAAACCCCTATGTCTCCTCCTATACCTGGTCTCCCCAAGGCCTATCAGGACTATGCCATGCCTCCTCATAGCCCCCGTCCCGCTGACCGATATCGCTGCACTGACATTGCCGGCGGGGATGCGATTCGCATAGCGGGACGCGCCCGCTCGTGAATCGCATCCCAAGTCACTCACCTGTCCCGCGGTCCCCGGCTGTCTCGTCCTGGCGCACGCGGCTCCGATCCTTAGGGCACGCGCGCGCCAGCTCTCTAAGATTTAAAGGGCCAGTGCACCAATGATTGGTGCCTGGCCCAATCAGTCCAGTTAGCCTCCATCTGCTCCCTGTCTATTTAACCTCACTTCCCCTTCACTTCCCTGCCGGATCTTGTTGCCTTTGTGCCTGGAGAAAGCGTTTATTGTGGTTGCCATTACTGTGTTCCTGACCTCTAGCTATATCCATTGACTACGAACCTTGCCACCTGCCCCGACCTTCTGCTACGTCTGACCTTGCCTCTGCCTAGTCCTTCTGTCCCACGCCTTCTCAGCAGTCAGCGAGGTTGAGCCGTTGCCGGTGGATACAACCTGGTTGCTACCGCCGCAGCAAGACCATCCCGCTTTGCGGCGGGCTCTGGTGAAAACCAGTAGCAACCTAGAACCGGTCCACCTACACGGTCCATGCCAATCCCTCGCTGACACAGAGGATCCACATCCAGCCTGCCGAATCCTAACAAGGTTTCTGACTATAGCTAAAGACAATTATCTGTCCCAAATGGTGCAGGGCCCGACCAGAGGGGGCGCCCTTCTAGACTTAATATTAGCCAACAGACCTGACAGAATAACTAATGTGCAGGTAGAAGGACACCTAGGAAATAGTGATCATAATATAATACATTATAACTTATTCTTCAATAAGGGAATCTCTCAGGGGCCACAAAAACATTGAACTTTAGGAAGGCAAAGTTTGATGAACTCAGAGAAGCCCTTAACAATATAAAATGGGATAATGTCCTCAAAAACAAGAATACTAAAAATATCTTAAATTCTCACTGTAAGATGTATATACCTTATGGGAATAAAATGGTCAGAAATAAAAGAAAACCAATATGGATGAATACAAGCGTTAAGGGGGCAATAAATGACTAAAAAAAAGGCATTTAAACAACTAAAACAGAACAGCAGTGAAGAAGCATTAAAAAGCTATAGAGAAAAATTTAAAACGTAAAAAAAACAGATAAAAGCTGCAAAAACAGACAGAAAGATTAATTGCCCAAGAGAGTAAAACTAACATCAAAATATTTTTTAACTATATAAATAGCAAAATGGTTAAAATTGAAAGTGTAGGCCCTTAAAAAAATTATGAGGAAGAAATTATAAACGGGGATCAGGAAAAAGCAAACATATTGAACAAATTCTTCTCCACTGTATTCACTGAGGAAAATGAAATGCCAGGTGAAATACAGTGTGATAAGGTAAACTCCCCAGTACAGGTCATCTGTCTAACCCAGGAAGAAGTACAGTGCCGCCTACAAAAAATCGAAATAGACAAATCACCAGGTCCAGATGGCATTCACACCTGTGTTCTAAAGGAATTAAGTAATGTAATAGACAGACCCCTATTTTTTAATATTCAGAGACTCTATAGTAGCAGGGACTGTTCCATAGGACTGGCGCATGGCAAATGTGGTGACAATATTTAAAAAGGGGCCAAAAGGTGACCCCGGGAATTATAGGCCTCTTAGTTTAACCTCCGTTGTATGTAAATTGATTGAGGGTTTTCTAAGGGATGCTATTCTGGAGTATCTTGATAAAAATAAATGTATGACTCTATATCAGCATGGGTCATTTTACCAAATGTGAGTTTTTCCATATTTTTTTTTTGTCCAAATTGTACAATTTATTTCCGTAATGGCTGAAAATACAGCCATTATTTTTACAGCATGTGAACATAGCCTTACATTGAAACACTGAGTTTTCAATCAACCAAGGAAGAAAAAAAAGTTTGAGTTTGGTGCAGTGTGTTCTTATCATGTCCATATAACGGTTCATGAGAAAATGGTATATCAGTGATTACAAAATTACAGTAATAATGGAATTGCTAGAAAATAGTTTTCAAGAGTATGACATGTAGCCATTACTAGAAATTACTGGAGGATTTTACAATTAAGTTTGAAATATGGAAAGGAAAAATACAGTAGAGAAAAACTGAGCCCTGTCAAGAATACGAAAGAACATGCAACAAAAAGTCCAGCACTGTCCATAACTTACTTTACATTTCAACTGAAAAAATAAACAACTTTTTTTCTCTTATAAACTTTAAGGGGTTTGCTGTGTGCATTTGAATTTGTATATGTCTCTGGGTGTTCTAAAAACAATAAAGAATGCATACTCCCCTCCCTTGATCCACATCCCCTACCGTTCCTATTTTGTCCAGGGTCCCATGTTCTTCTTCTTCCTGCTTCCAATGGCATTTAATTCCTGAAGGAAATGAGGCCCGCCTTAGCTAATGATTGACTGATCATGCATTTTTTTTTTGTGGATGAAACATCATCATAAGAAAAAAGACTGCTTTAAAATTTAGAACAGCAGTGGTGGAGGTTCAGGGGAGGTCAGTATGATTTTTTTTTATGTTGATAAAGTGTGGTGTTAGTGAATATATTTATGAACTAAGGGAACAGGAGAGCAGTGATATAGTGGGTGAGTCTCTACAATGATGAGCAGGAGAGTTATAACATTTACCTGACTCAGCCCATTACTTTTATGTTCAGACTTAGTTTGTCCTAGGGATGAAGCTTGCCTCCTTGTTGACAGGGAGAAACCCATCACAAAGAGATAGGCTGAAGCTGCATCACATAGGAATACATTGATACTCTGCATTGAGAGTTAAAGGGTATCCTGGCTTTATACATCTTATCCCCTATCCAAAGGTTAGGGGATAAGATGTATGATCACAGGGGTTCCGCCGCTGGGGACCCCCGATCTCGGTGCAGCCCCCGGCATTCTGCCACGACCGAGTCTCGGAGGCAGCACCCTGCACAGAATGCTGGGGGGCTGCCCCGAGATCACGGGGGTCCCCAGCGGCAGAACCCCTGTGATCATACATTTTATCCCCTATCCTTTGCATAGCGGATAAGATGGATAAAGTCAGAATACCCCTTTTAGGGATAGAAATGAATTGTCATTGATCAATCATGTGCTTCACATAAATAGAACTCAGGGTCAGCACAATGATGACTCTTTTTCCTCTTTATCTCTGTAGGCATCATGGGAAATGTAGACTGCATTAGGGATGCAATATCAAATATGAGGAAGTAATCAAGAGGGCAAAAACTTATAAATGGCACACCAACTAAAACAGGTGTATGCAGGCATAGACAAGAGCCATCTCAATATTCTCTAACCAAGGTTGCACTGTGTAAGCTAAAATACATTTTCTAGAGTGCTTCTTTAGATGTTTTTGATGGCAGCCATTATAATGGACTCAAGGAGGACTTAACATGAGTGATTTTGTGTGTATTAAAGGAATATGAAATAGGGAATGACAATGTGTTTTCTATAAAGAACTAATTAGCAATGTGTGTCCTGTAGTTGCATATGTTTGCATTACTAATTAATCCATAGGAGGTACATATCATTATGTCACAGGAAGGTATTCCTTTAATTAGTAGGTGCCCTTGAGTGCCATGTCTGTGAATACTGATTACCTACAAGAAATGTCCCCAGACTTGTCTGGAAATAAAACTTGTTGAGGGCAGCAAATTGGGAGATATAAACCACACTAATTTGATAGGTAAATATTGTTCTGTTTGCATTGGTGATACTATAAATCAAGTTCTTTGTTGTGCTCCAGAGTTGTTATTTTTACAGCAATATTTGTTCCATATTTCCATATCCCAGCCTGCGTATATAGTACAGCAGTGATCTCCAAACTGTGGACCTCCAGTTGTTCCAAAACTACAATTACCAACATTACAAAAGAGTGGAAGCAGTACTGGTGGACTAAGGGTTTGAAACTTTTTTTGATCCCAGTGCCAGCCTATGTGAATTTTTATTTTTGAACTAATAAAAAACTCCATTAATTTTTATCTCTCTAGTACCTTGTGTGGTAGCTTGGGGGTGTAGGGTATAGGGGAGTGTAGCTGTGCGGTTACTAAAGGGTGCTTGCTTAACCCTTTCTATTCGTGATGACAGGGTTAGGGCTATTCTCTGTATGCTTGTCCTACCGCCACCCGTCCCAAGAGCGATAGGGAGATAGGAAATAATTGATTGTCCACAACCGGAGATTTGCAGAAACTTGTTGGAACTTTTACTGAAAATTTTATGCAGTAATGAACAGGAACAGTCCATATAACAAAGTCTATTAGAGCTTGACAAGCGGTTGGGACCTCGTGAGTCTATTGAGCTTAGGAAGGTAATTGTTGCGATGATCCACTGGATTTAGGGGTTTAGATTCGGTCCAGTAATCACGCTAGCTTTAGCGGGGATAGAGATTTTAACTCACGGTTTAGTTTCAGGCTGAGGCCGTCAGGCTTCTGGCCTAGCTTGTCTTTGAAAGTTCCGCAGATCCATCCTGATAGTCCGGCATCCACGAGAGCAGCAACCCAAGAGAGAGATCATTGGCTAAAGCTCCCTTATATGGGCAGGGGCTGGACTTAAGCTCACTGGTCCATAACAACTGTCAATCTTCTGTACAAAGAGTTATGGGTAATCATCTGACCCAAGGACCTCCAAAGGTCCTCCAACATACCATAGAGGAATTAACATAGTCACATGACCGAAGGTCCTGCGACGCTACCAAGGTAAGCATACTAATATACATTAGATTAAATATATACATTCAAACATTATAAAATTAGAAAAGAAGAGAGGCGACTAGGGGCTGTCCCACCTGGGGGGGACCCTACCTGAACGTAGTAACTCTGACTTTGGGGACCACCATACAAGGTACGGTATGCAATACAGTATCGGGACACTATTGGTCTACCTATTGATATGGTCAGTGGCAGTAATTCTTGGTGGCTTAGGACAGTAAAGGAGCTGTAGCTGTCGTTAACAAAAACTTTTGCTATAATGTAGATAATACCATATGTATATTTGTAATATACATTGGTTATAAAATTTGTATATTTTTGGGTAAAAAAATGTTGTATCTGCAGCTATTGCCTGTGTCTCTCTGTGAGGAGTGCAAATACAGGAAATGAGGGCCAGACAAGTAGGGCTCTCTGCAGGCTCCTGGCTTTTCAATCATCCTGCTGTGTGAGCCAGGAGCATGTAAAAGAGCATCACTGCACAGAGCCCTGCTTGTCCTCAGTGCACAGAGCCCATCTTGTCCTCAGTGTACAGAGCCCTGCTTGTCCTCAGTGCATAGAGCCCTGCTTGTCCTCAGTGTACAGGGCCCTGCTTGTCTTCAGTATACAGAGCCCTGCTTGTCCTCAGTGTACAGATCCCTGCTTATAATCAGTGTACAGAGCCCTGATTGTCCTCAGTGCACAGAGCCCTGCTTGTCCTCAGTGCACAGAGCCCTGCTTGTCCTCGGTGTACAGAGCCCTGATTGTCCTCAGTGTACAGAGTCCTGCTTGTCCTCAGTGTACAGAGCCCTGCTTGTCCTCAGTGTACAGAGCCCTGCTTGTCCTCAGTGCACAGAGCCCTGCTTGTCCTCAGTGCACAGAGCCCTACTTGTCCTCAGTGCACAGAGCCCTGCATGTCCTCAGTGTACAGAGCCCTGCTTGTCCTCAGTGTACAGAGCCCTGCTTGTCCTCAGTGCACAGAGCCCTGCTTGTCCTCAGTGCACAGAGCCCTGCTTGTCCTCAGTGTACAGAGCCCTGCTTGTCCTCAGTGCACAGAGCCCTGCTTGTCCTCAGTGTACATAGCCCTGTTTGTCCTTAGAGTACAGAGCCCTGCTTGTCCTCAGTGTACAGGGCCCTGCTTGTCTTCAGTATACAGAGCCCTGCTTGTCCTCAGTGTACAGAGCCCTGCTTGTCCCCAGTGCACAGTGCCCTGCTTGTCCTCAGTGTACAGGGCCCTGCTTGTCTTCAGTATACAGAGCCCTGCTTGTCCTCAGTGTACAGAGCCCTGCTTGTCCCCAGTGCACAGTGCCCTGCTTGTCCTCAGTGTACAGAACCCTGCTTGTCCTCAGTGTACATTTTTGTACATTTTGTACCTCTGCAACTTTTTTGGTTTTGACACTGGCCTGTATGACTTTTCTCTGTCTGTTTGCCATTTTTCGGTATACCTGCTGTTTTTTTTTTATTTTGTTATATGGTGTTGACATATCTGGTTAGAGAATATATCAGTGTAGGGAACATTGTCTAGTTGGAGATCCGTCACTAAGGGTGAGCTCAGGGCTACACTATTCCCTGCCCAATGTGACAATCACCTATCAAATCCCTCTGGGCAGCCATCACACTTTATTCTCTCCTTACCAGCTTTTGCATTCTTTTTTCTTCTCGATGCCCCACTTACCCCCAATGTTTTGCCATTTCTAAAAGACCAGGAATGTAGATGACTTCTTCAATGATTAGCTGCAGAGTTCCCAAGCCACACTGTCGGTCACTGCTATCTACTATGTGCTTAGAGTCCAGTGGCTTTTTTTCAATATAGCAATCATGCTAATGTCCAGAGCTGGCTGGGAGTATTAAAACCATGTTATAACTCTTATTCTTAGGCTGTATTGCCCCAATTCTATATATTTAGGGCTTTGTAATTACAACAATAGCACCATCTGTGCTCCACAACAATAATAGTAATTATGTTATTATAAAGCAGAGTGAACTCTGCAGAAAAATATCGAGTTTTACATGTGAAATCAACATCTGTCAAATAGTAGTCCACCATTATTAACAATCTGACTACCTGAGATGCATGTGAAATAACAACTAGTGAGACTTGAACAGATATTTCTACATCCGGGAGACTAGGGGACGATAAGGGAACATTACTGTCACGATGCCGGCTGGCAGGTAGTGGATCCTCTGTGCCAGAGAGGGATTGGCGTGGACCGTGCTAGTGGACCGGTTCTAAGCCACTACTGGTTTTCACCAGAGCCCGCCGCAAAGCGGGATGGTCTTGCTGCGGCGGTAGTGACCAGGTCGTATCCACTAGCAACGGCTCACCTCTCTGGCTGCTGAAGATAGGCGCGGTACAAGGGAGTAGGCAAAAGCAAGGTCGGACGTAGCAGAAGGTCGGGGCAGGCAGCAAGGATCGTAGTCAGGGGCAACGGCAGAAGGTCTGGAAACACAGGCAAGGAACACACAAGGAACGCTTTCACTGGCACTAAGGCAACAAGATCCGGCAAGGGAGTGCAGGGGAAGTGAGGTGATATAGGGAAGTGCACAGGTGAACAGACTAATTGGAACCACTGCGCCAATCAGCGGCGCAGTGGCCCTTTAAATCGCAGAGACCCGGCGCGCGCGCGCCCTAGGGAGCGGGGCCGCGCGCGCCGGGACAGAACAGACGGAGAGCGAGTCAGGTAGGGGAGCCGGGGTGCGCATCGCGAGCGGGCGCTACCCGCATCGCGAATCGCATCCCGGCTGGCAGCGGAATCGCAGCGCCCCGGGTCAGAGGACGTGACCGGAGCGCTGCCGCGGGGAGAGTGAAGCGAGCGCTCCGGGGAGGAGCGGGGACCCGGAGCGCTCGGCGTAACAGTACCCCCCCCCTTGGGTCTCCCCCTCTTCTTAGAGCCTGAGAACCTGAGGAGCAGACTTTTGTCCAGGATGTTGTCCTCAGGTTCCCAGGATCTCTCTTCAGGACCACAACCCTCCCAGTCCACTAAAAAAAAATTTTTCCCTCTGACCTTTTTGGCAGCTAAAATTTCTTTGACCGAGAAGATGTCCGATGAGCCGGAAACAGGAGTGGGAGGAACAGATTTGGGAGAAAAACGGTTGAGGATGAGTGGTTTGAGAAGAGAGATGTGAAAGGCATTAGGGATACGAAGAGAGGGAGGAAGAAGAAGTTTATAAGAGACAGGATTAATTTGACACAAAATTTTGAAAGGACCAAGATAGCGTGGTCCCAACTTGTAGCTAGGGACACGGAAGCGGACATATTTAGCGGAGAGCCATACCTTGTCTCCAGGGGAAAAAACGGGGGGAGCTCTTCTTTTCTTATCCGCGAACTTCTTCATGCGTGATGAAGCCTGTAAGAGAGAATTTTGGGTCTCTCTCCATATGATGGAAAGGTCACGAGAAATTTCATCCACAGCGGGCAGACCAGAGGGCAAGGGAGTAGGGAGGGGGGGAAGAGGGTGACGGCCGTACACCACGAAAAATGGGGATTTGGAGGAAGACTCAGAGACCCTGAAGTTATACGAGAATTCGGCCCATGGGAGGAGATCTGCCCAGTCATCCTGGCGGGAGGAAACAAAATGTCGCAAATAATCACCCAAGATCTGGTTAATCCTTTCTACTTGTCCATTGGACTGGGGATGATATGCAGAAGAAAAATTTAATTTAATCTTGAGTTGTTTACAGAGAGCCCTCCAGAATTTAGACACGAATTGGACGCCTCTATCCGAGACAATCTGCGTAGGCAACCCGTGAAGACGAAAAATGTGTACAAAAAATTGTTTAGCCAACTGAGGCGCAGAAGGAAGACCAGGAAGAGGGATGAAATGTGCCATTTTGGAGAATCGATCAACGACCACCCAAATAACAGTGTTGCCACGGGAAGGGGGTAAATCAGTAATAAAATCCATACCAATCAGAGACCAAGGCTGTTCGGGGACAGGCAGAGGATGAAGAAAACCAGCGGGCTTCTGGCGAGGAGTCTTATCCCGGGCACAGATAGTGCAGGCTCGCACAAAGTCCACAACATCCGTCTCCAGAGTCGGCCACCAATAGAAGCGGGAGATGAGTTGCACAGATTTCTTGATACCCGCATGACCTGCGAGATGGGAGGAGTGACCCCATTTGAGGATTCCGAGGCGTTGGCGAGGAGAAACAAAGGTCTTTCCTGGAGGAGTCTGCCTGATGGAGGCAGGAGAAGTGGAGATCAGGCAGTCAGGTGGAATGATGTGTTGCGGAGAGAGTTCAACTTCTGAGGCATCCGAGGAACGAGAGAGAGCATCGGCCCTAATGTTCTTATCGGCAGGACGAAAGTGAATCTCAAAATTAAATCGGGCAAAGAACAGAGACCACCGGGCCTGGCGAGGATTCAGCCGTTGGGCAGACTGGAGGTAGGAGAGGTTCTTGTGGTCGGTGTAGATAATAACAGGAGAACTTGATCCCTCCAGCAGATGCCTCCATTCCTCAAGTGCTAATTTAATGGCTAGAAGCTCTCGATCCCCGATGGAGTAGTTCCTCTCCGCTGGAGAGAAGGTCCTAGAGAAAAAACCACAAGTGACAGCATGCCCGGAAGAATTTTTTTGTAGAAGAACAGCTCCAGCTCCCACTGAGGAGGCATCAACCTCCAATAGGAAGGGTTTGGAAGGGTCAGGTCTGGAGAGGACGGGAGCCGAAGAAAAGGCAGACTTGAGTCGTTTAAAGGCGTCTTCTGCTTGAGGAGGCCAGGACTTGGGATCAGCATTTTTTTTGGTTAAAGCCACGATAGGAGCCACAATGGTAGAAAAATGTGGAATAAATTGCCTGTAATAATTGGCGAACCCCAAAAAGCGTTGGATAGCACGGAGTCCGGAGGGGCGTGGCCAATCTAAGACGGCAGAGAGTTTGTCTGGATCCATCTGTAGTCCCTGGCCAGAGACCAAATATCCTAGAAAAGGAAGAGATTGGCATTCAAACAGACATTTCTCAATTTTGGCATAGAGTTGGTTGTCACGAAGTCTCTGAAGAACCATACGGACATGCTGGCGGTGTTCTTCTAGATTGGCAGAAAAAATTAGGATATCGTCCAGATATACAACAACACAGGAGTATAACAGATCACGAAAAATTTCATTGACAAAGTCTTGGAAGACGGCAGGGGCGTTGCACAGTCCAAAGGGCATGACCAGATACTCAAAGTGTCCATCTCTGGTGTTAAATGCCGTTTTCCACTCGTCCCCCTCTCTGATGCGGATGAGGTTATAGGCGCCTCTTAAGTCCAATTTAGTGAAGATGTGGGCACCTTGGAGGCGATCAAAGAGTTCAGAGATGAGGGGTAAGGGGTAGCGGTTCTTAACCGTGATTTTATTAAGACCGCGGTAGTCAATGCAAGGACGTAGGGAGCCATCTTTTTTGGACACAAAGAAAAATCCGGCTCCGGCAGGAGAGGAGGATTTACGGATAAAGCCCTTTTTTAGATTCTCCTGGACGTATTCGGACATGGCAAGAGTCTCTGGGGCAGAGAGAGGATAAATTCTGCCCCGGGGTGGAGTAGTGCCCGGGAGGAGGTCGATAGGGCAATCATAAGGCCTGTGAGGAGGTAGAGTCTCAGCTTGTTTTTTGCAGAAAACATCCGCGAAGTCCATATAGGCCTTAGGGAGACCGGTTACTGGAGGAACCACAGAGTTACGGCAAGGGTTACTGGGAACCGGTTTTAGACAGTTCTTGGAACAAGAGGACCCCCAACTCTTGATCTCCCCAGTGGACCAATCCAGGGTAGGGGAATGAAGTTGAAGCCAGGGAAGTCCAAGGAGAATTTCCGAGGTGCAATTGGGGAGGACCAAAAGTTCAATCCTCTCATGATGAGATCCGATGCTCATAAGAAGGGGCTCCGTGCGGAAACGTATGGTACAGTCCAATCTTTCATTATTTACACAATTGATGTAGAGGGGTCTGGCGAGACTGGTCACCGGGATGTTGAACCTGTTGACGAGAGAGGCCAAAATAAAATTTCCTGCAGATCCAGAGTCCAAGAAGGCCACTGTAGAGAAGGAGAAGGCAGAGGCAGACATCCGCACAGGCACAGTAAGACGTGGAGAAGCAGAGTAGACATCAAGGACTGTCTCACCTTTGTGCGGAGTCAGCGTACGTCTTTCCAGGCGGGGAGGACGGATAGGACAATCTCTCAGGAAGTGTTCGGTACTAGCACAGTACAGGCAGAGGTTCTCCATACGGCGTCGTGTCCTCTCTTGAGGTGTCAGGCGAGACCGGTCGACCTGCATAGCCTCCACGGCGGGAGGCACAGGAACAGATTGCAGGGGACCAGAGGAGAGAGGAGCCGAGGAGAAGAAACGCCTCGTGCGAACAGAGTCCATATCTTGGCGGAGTTCCTGACGCCTTTCGGAAAAACGCATGTCAATGCGAGTGGCTAGGTGAATAAGTTCATGTAGATTAGCAGGAATTTCTCGTGCGGCCAGAACATCTTTAATGTTGCTGGATAGGCCTTTTTTGAAGGTCGCGCAGAGGGCCTCATTATTCCAGGACAATTCTGAAGCAAGAGTACGGAATTGTACGGCATACTCGCCAACGGAAGAATTACCCTGGACCAGGTTCAACAGGGCAGTCTCAGCAGAAGAGGCTCGGGCAGGTTCCTCAAAGACACTTCGGATTTCCGAGAAGAAGGAGTGTACAGAGGCAGTGACGGGGTCATTGCGGTCCCAGAGCGGTGTGGCCCATGACAGGGCTTTTCCGGACAGAAGGCTGACTACGAAAGCCACCTTAGACCTTTCAGTGGGAAACAGGTCCGACATCATCTCCAGATGCAGGGAACATTGGGAAAGAAAGCCACGGCAAAACTTAGAGTCCCCATCAAATTTATCCGGCAAGGATAAGCGTATCCCAGGAGCGGCCACTCGCTGCGGAGGAGGTGCAGGAGCTGGCGGAGGAGATGACTGCTGAAGCTGTGGTAGTAACTGTTGTAGCATAATGGTCAGTTGAGACAGCTGTTGGCCTTGTTGCGCTATCTGTTGTGACTGCTGGGCGACCACCGTGGTGAGGTCAGCGACAACTGGCAGAGGAACTTCAGCGGGATCCATGGCCGGATCTACTGTCACGATGCCGGCTGGCAGGTAGTGGATCCTCTGTGCCAGAGAGGGATTGGCGTGGACCGTGCTAGTGGACCGGTTCTAAGCCACTACTGGTTTTCACCAGAGCCCGCCGCAAAGCGGGATGGTCTTGCTGCGGCGGTAGTGACCAGGTCGTATCCACTAGCAACGGCTCACCTCTCTGGCTGCTGAAGATAGGCGCGGTACAAGGGAGTAGGCAAAAGCAAGGTCGGACGTAGCAGAAGGTCGGGGCAGGCAGCAAGGATCGTAGTCAGGGGCAACGGCAGAAGGTCTGGAAACACAGGCAAGGAACACACAAGGAACGCTTTCACTGGCACTAAGGCAACAAGATCCGGCAAGGGAGTGCAGGGGAAGTGAGGTGATATAGGGAAGTGCACAGGTGAACAGACTAATTGGAACCACTGCGCCAATCAGCGGCGCAGTGGCCCTTTAAATCGCAGAGACCCGGCGCGCGCGCGCCCTAGGGAGCGGGGCCGCGCGCGCCGGGACAGAACAGACGGAGAGCGAGTCAGGTAGGGGAGCCGGGGTGCGCATCGCGAGCGGGCGCTACCCGCATCGTGAATCGCATCCCGGCTGGCAGCGGAATCGCAGCGCCCCGGGTCAGAGGACGTGACCGGAGCGCTGCCGCGGGGAGAGTGAAGCGAGCGCTCCGGGGAGGAGCGGGGACCCGGAGCGCTCGGCGTAACAATTACATTCATTGAGAATAGCTGAGTACCAAGAAGGGCACTTTTTAAATATTTACAGGATAAACAACCATTTATACTAGTAAATGATTTTTAAGAACGGTGGTAAAGTTGGTGAGTTACTTATTTAGCATTAACAGTCGAAAGAAAGAGATTTAAAAAAACATATAAAGGGTTAATGAAATATAAAGGTGAGCTATTCACTCATAATAGTCAAATGGATGACGAGGAGTGTAGAAAAATATAAAGGCGGGAGGAGGGGTGAGAGGTGTCCCTCAGTGGGGAGGAACAGCTGGGAAGAACTTCTCCCAATTTATCTCAGGGATCGGTGGGGGGTCTGAGCACCCAGATTGCCACTGATTAAAACATTTGTCATGTCTCTTATGACCTGTCATTTATTTTTAATGACATACTTTAAATACATATTTTTTTTCTTTTCCAGTTATTTTCCACTTACCAAGTGTATCTGACCTTTAATTATTATTATTTTTTTTTTTTATCACAAGGTGATTTTAGTGGTCTCCCTTATGTTATTTAAGAGGTATTCCGGCCAAAGACATCTTACGGTATCCCCTATCCAAAGGAATGGGGATAAGATGTCTGATCATGGGGGGCTCACCGCTTGGACCCCCGCGATCTCTGTGCAGCACCCGCATTCTATGCCGGGCTGCAGTTCCAGTCTTGGAAACCATAGACATGAATGAAGGGGGCATGGGGAGACGTCATGAGGGGGGTATGGAGTTAAGCCCCGTCTCCAGTCCCGGAAACACTGATGTTTGGATAGGGGATAAGATGTCTTTGTCCAGAATACCCCTTCAAGCCCCTTAGAGCTTCCTCCATGGTGCATACATAGCTGTCTCTAATTCAAGGGGTGTGACCAGAGACTTACACCTTACACAATGCAGTACTATAGACGACATGCAGAGAGAGAAAAGGTTACTGATGCACTGGGTCTGCCAGGTGCTGTGTGAGCAAAATGCAAAAACAGCAGCATCAATGAAGGGGTTAGAGTATGCACTGAGCTGCTGCTGCTTAAGCTCAGACTGGCCCTCCAGGGAGCCTGTAAATTCCCTTGTGGGCCCCTGACAAAACAAGTGGGTGGTCCTCCCTGTTAATTAACTCCTTGCTTGACATCATGACTTCCCACCCCAGCATTAGCACATACAATACATTATCTGCCTGCCTGTCATGTAGGTTAGTGTGTCCATAAAGTAAACAGACACACAGACCTAAATGACAGGCAGGAACACAGTGACATAAAAAAAAAATAAAAAAATTAAAAAGATATGTATATATATATATATATATATATATATATATATATATTGCAAATTTGGAGGGAGTTCCTTATATGCCATTCACCAGGCAGTAGAACTGACATGTTATCTTTATTCTTCAGGTCAGTACAATTAAAGTGATGCTTATTTAGTTTGTGTTATGTTTTATGAGTTTTATAAAAAAAATAAAATAAAAGGCTTTCTTTAAAACAATGCTTAAAAGCGCCATGTTCTGATCCCTATGGCTTAAAATTGTTCTGCCTATGGAGCTGTTTAAAGGGGTATTCTGGCACTAATACATCTTAACCCCTATCCAAAGCATAGGGGATAAGATGTATGATCGCAGGGGTCCCGCCGCTGGGGACCCCCGCAAGCTCTCATTCTGCACCCACCTTTGTGAGCTCTCCATAGCGCTGGAGGCTCTAAGTGTGAAGCGTGACGACCACAGGGCCGGAGTATCGTGACGTCACGCCCCACACCCTCAATGTAAGTATGGTGTCCCGGTACCGCATCTTATACGGTACCTATGTATGTGTGGGTCCCCATAGCCAGAGTCCCTAGGACATAAGGATTCCTGTGATGTAGTCTACCCCTTGTCGCCTCTATTCCAGCTCATAGACCAGTAATTTATGTAAAGGTAATGTAAATACAGTAATATATATGTAAATAAATGGTTAGTTATCGGTTCCATAGCGTTGCAGGACCTGCGGGTCACATAACTAGGTAAACTCTATGGTATTAAGCTTAAGGACCTTTGGAGGCCCTGTGACGTAAGCAATCCCATTACTCTCTGTAATGGTGAGTGACAGATGTTTGGACCAATCAGATTCACCACACCCCCTGCCCATATAAGGGAGCGGCGGCCATTTTCTCTCGCTCTTGCTCCTGTACTCCTGACGTGGAAAGACCTGTACAGCAACTAATGCAGTGAGTTAGGCCCGAGCCTTGCGGCAATGGCTGAGTAATCCAGAATATAGAGTGTATCAATTCCCAGACACTCTGCAGCATCACCGGACCTAATATAACCCCTAAATCCAGACGGATCTGCAAATATCTACCCTAAATTCAGAGACTGTCTAAATAGCAAGGTCCGCAACAACTGTCAGTCACTAAGTAACATAAGGACTGTTTGTACGAGACTGTTACTGTGCCTTGGATATATCGCAAGCACTTAAGTAAAGTTGTTCAAGTTCAAGTTCAATCTCCTTGTGGACCTTCAGTCATTTCATGCATCTATCGTTACTGGGAAGGGCGGTGATAGGCCGGAGCATTGCCTCAGCATAACAGCCCTCAGCCTGGCATCATGAACTATAGGGTTAACATTAACCCCTCACATACCAATACTATACCACCACTACCATACACCCCCCAAGGGCTACCACATAAGTCTAGGAGAGGGGGCGTCACTTTAATAGTTTAGACAATTCCACACACAGTGATGCCAAACATGTGCACTTTAATATTTAATTTTTTTTATTTAAAATATGGGAATAATGGGAGGGTGAATTCAATTTTTATTATGGGGGATTTTTTTTTATATTTAAAAAAAAAAAAATGTTTACCCTTTTTTTTGTCTTCAGCACTTGTATGAGCAGTCACTTGATTGCTCATACAGATCAAAGTAATACTATATTATAATTAGTGTTGCTCGCGAATATTCGCAATGCTAATTTTATTCACGAATATCGCATTTTCCCAAATTCGCGAATCTTCGCGAATAAGCACTATATATTCGTAATTCGTAATATAAAAAAAAAATTTTGCACAGTACACATCACAGTGATCACCCCTCTCTGCTTCCAGCTTGTGTGGTGTAAAGAAGGCTCTAATACTACTGTGTGAGACTGGCGTATTTGCATATGCTAATTTTCGCATATGCTAATTTTCACTTATGTTAACTTTTGTAAATGCAAATTTTTGCATATGCTAATTTTCGCATACGCGAATGTTCGCATTTGCAAAATTAAAACGCGAATATTACGAATATGCGAATTTAGCGAATATATGACGAATATTCGTCCATATATTTGCGAAATATCTCCAATTCGAATATGGCCTATGCCGCTCAACACTATTAGTCAGTCACCAGGAATACGGGATGAACTATGTCAGTCCACTGCTTCATATCCTACATCAGATGGTGGAAACAATGGCTGGTTAGGGCACTGAAGACATGGCGCCTACATCTCACGGCCACATGAACCCTGTGGGGGCTGAACGGGAAGAGGAGGAGGAGGAGAAGGGGGACAGTGGAACACGGGCAATGTGTAGCGAAATGGACAGGAGAGGAGGAGCAGGAGTCCCTCCGAGTCACTTGCACAAATGGCACGAGGCATGCTTGCTTGCGTAGTGACCGGCGAATTGTCACCATTTGGCAGCGGGATGACTTCTGGCTCTCCACCTTATTGGACCCTCGCTACCGACACAAAGGGAGGGAGGACAAACTGACCTACTACAGAGACATCCTATGTAGTCAGTTGGCCGATGCCTATCTGCGCCATCATCCATCCTCTTGCAGGTCTGACTTGGTGGGGCCCTCTGCGCTCACCTTCCACTGCCATGGCTACTAGGGAGGGGAGAGGTGGCAGGAGCAGTACCAGCTCAATCAGCAGCAGCCTGAGTCTACAGTCGCTGATGAGTAGCTTTCGTCACCCGCATAGTGAAGCAACTCATCAGCAGCAGGTAGACCTGAAGCAGGACCTGAACCAGCAAGTGGTGGCATACTTGGACATGACCCTACCAACACACCTTAAAGATCTGCTGGACTTCTGGATTTGTGGCCGCAACTAGCAGAGTTTTCCCTCGAAAAACATCAGAGCAGGTGTTTAGTGCAACAGGGGCCAAAGTCACCCCAATGAGAACTCGACTGTCCATGAAAAATGTGGAGAGACTGACGTTTGTCAAGATGAATCAGGGATGGATCAGCCAGGATTTCCACCCACCAATGCCAGATGCATCAGAGTAGATTATCCATGGTGCCACACCAACACTTTGACAAAAGAGACTGTTTTCTTCTGCTTCCTGTCTCAGCTACTAATCTGATCCTGCCATCTGCCCGATGCAATACATCTGATGCCAAGTGCTCCTTCTTTCACCCACCTTCGTTAGCAGGTACTGGTATAGCCACCCATCGCCCCACTCTGTCACCGGGTCACTTTCAGGACTCCTGATGCTGCTACTGCCACCTCCAGGCTTTGTCATGGTGCGGCCATATGATCTCATGCTGCAGGTGGCACATTAAACTCTTCAATTGACATCTCAAAAATCTGTTTAATCTCTTCAATTGTGACACCATATGGTCTCCCGACCATGCTGCCACATCCACATGCCAGCTCTGTGGCAGTGATTCTAATAGCGACGCCAGTAATCTGCATGTCATACTAAAAGTATTATTTCACACACTCCCTATGCATGTTACGACAAGGCAAAGTGTTCTACACCCCTATTGAGGCTCTCCATAGCCCGGAAATAGTCGTTTTTAAATAGCGAATCGCCATGAATAATTTGACTAATGGGCTGAATCGAATTTTTAAACAATTTGCCCATCTCTATTCATAATTCCTACAGGTGGTCTTAAATATCGACTTTGTCATGTACAAATAACATTTATTTTGTTGCTATTTTACTATAAGTCTATTTTACTATAAGTCAATTTTATTGCTACTTTATGTATGAATTTTACGTCTATGGCAATGGCCCTGCAATAGAAGTGGTTTGTTATTAAAGGGTACCTCTCATCAAATAAACTTTTGATATATTTTAGATTAATGAATGTTGAATAACTTTCCAATAGCATGTTAATGAAAAATATGCTTCTTTCTATTGTATTTTTCCCGATCAGTCCTGTCAGCAAGCATTTCTGACTCATGCTGGAGTCCTAAACACTCAGAGCTGCCAGCCTGCTTTGTTCACAGCCAAACAGGCTGTGAACAAAGCAGGCTGGCAGCTCTGAGTGTTCTCCTTTGTGAACAAAGCAGACTGGCAGCTCGTAGTGTTTAGGACTCCAGCATGAGTCTGAAATGCTTGCTGCCAGGACTGGTAGGGAGACCCCTAGTGGTCATTTCTTCAAAGTCGAAACTTAAAGAGAAAAAAGCCTATTTTTTAATAACATGCAATTGAAAAGTTATTCTGCATACATTAATGTATAATATATCAAAAGTTTTTTTGATGAGAGGTACCCTTTAATAATAAATAATTCTTTATGTACAACTAGCCATATCCTACCAGTTATTATACTGCATATGCCTAGAGGGACGTACCCATTTCTGTTTCATCAGTATATTTTCCTCCCTTTTGTAATTCCCTTACTGAATGCAATGTAATTCTATATGCTGATAAGCAAGCACGGAGACATTACGTAGTCTGTTTATCCGGACATCTGTCTAGTTACCTCCCACACCAATGTTTATCCTTTTGATGATGTTAAATACTATAGGAGCGATTCCAGAACCAGGATGTTTACATGTGTATGTGTCTATATAATGATAGGGAAATGTTACATGTTACTATCATCTACAGATCAAGCTGAGAATACAGTAGTCAATAGCTGGCAGCCAATCTACACACTGTTTCCCAACCAGTGGGCCTCCAGCTGTCACAAAACTACAACTTTCAGCATGCCCAGGTGTAGTGAGCGGCCATGTTAAAACTGAAGTGTAACAGAATGAGGCAGGTATTAGTGTATATGTTATAGGGACATGAAAATGTATTTCATATATTCCGTATCCTGTTATTGCATTTTTTTTTCTCTTGAATGGGCACTTTGCATAGATTATTAGTACAAGCAAATATAAACAGTTTTGTAATGTATTTTATTAGACAAGAATACTTATTTCTCCTGTTATCAAACATCTTCTAACCCCGTCCGGAATCTGACTGAATCAGTCGGCGCAATCTATAATGGGAAAGGGAAGAGCTCCGGACGCTGTGGGAGAAATGCAAAGTATAGATGAAGCCTGCAGAGCAAAAATCTGCTGTAAAATACATGTTATATAATAGGCAGAAATTGTTGCGCACTTATGTACACACACAGGGCAGCTTATCCTGTAAAGTCACATTTAAAGGGGTACTCCGGTGGAAACTTTTTTTTTTAATCAACTGGTGCCAGAAAGTTAAACAGATTTTTAAATTACTTCTATTAAAAATTCTTAATCCTTCCAGTACTTATTAGCGGCTGTATGCTACAGAGGAAATTCTTTTCATTTGGGATTTATTTTCTGTCTGACCACAGTGCTCTCTGCTGACACCTCTGTTCATTTTAGGAACTGTCCAGAGCAGCATATGTTTGCTTGGGTGAGGCCCTCTCTTCTCCTCACTGTGATGACTCCTGCCCCTTCCTCACTCTGCTCTGACCCATAGAGGTCCGGGAGCAACCACAGCACATCTGAAACTGCCTACAGTCCTGTCAATCACTCATGGTGTCCATGACGTGTCGATGACTACTAGACACTACAGGACTGGTAGGTGTCCCAGAATGCAGGGGGACCCTTAGTGGCCACTCATTTGACTGGCTTTTTCAGTATGAAATACTGAAAACTTTTTGATAAAAGCAATTGTAAAACATATTGTCTTTGCATGCTTTACAACATATCAAAAGTGATTGTATATGACACTGCCCATTTAATTTATATTAACAAAAATATGATATAATTCCCCATATAAATCACTTTACTTACTTTAAGTTTAATTCTGTTCAATTTATTATTTAGGTTGCTATGGTGATAGGGACGCCAAATATAAATATATTTTTTTATGTTGGGCAGTTTATTTATATCTTTATTAGTCTTGTTTATTGATTACATCTATTTATCTTTTTGTATTGAGTGTTTAAGTGTTGTTTTTAGTTTTTAAGTAATGTTTACTTGTAAGGCTATGTTCAAACACGCACAGTATTTTGAGTTTTTTGAGCAGTAATATGACCATTTTGCAACTCACAAAAAAAAAAAAAAAAAAATATATATATATATATATATATATATATATATATATATTATTTATATACCTTATATATATCAGTTTATTTATTTAGTTATTTTTTGAGCTCTATTAAACTCAATAGAAAAAGGTTAGTAATTTGCATTCAGTAACATTTTATGGACAATTATGCACAAGGTTCTCTGTCTTTGGAACCTTTTTTTTCATCTTACATCTGCCCATCCTATTTATAGGCTGTTTTGTTTTTTAAATATAACTACAGTCATGGCCGTAAATGTTGGCACTCCTGAATTTTTTCTAGAAAATGAAGTATTTCTCACAGAAAAGGATTGCAGTAACACATGTTTTGCTATACACATGTTTATTCCCTTTGTGTGTATTGGAACTAAACCAAAAAAGGGAGGGAAAAAAAGCAAATTGGACATAATGTCACACCAAACTCCAAAAATGGGCTGGACAAAATTATTGGAACCCTTTAAAAATTGTGGAGAAATAAGATTGTTTCAAGCATGTGATGCTCTTTTAAACTCACCTAGGGCAATAAACAGATGTGGGCAATATAAAAATCACACCTGAAAGCAGATAAAAAGGAGAGAAGTTCACTTAGTCTTTGCATTGTGTGTCTGTGTGTGTCACACTAAGCATGGACAACAGAAAGAGTAGAAGAGAACTGTCTGAGGACTTGATAACCAAAATTGTGGAAAAATATCAACAAACTCAAGGTTACAAGTCCATCTCCAGAGATCTAGATTTGCCTTTGTCCACAGTGCGCAACATTCTCAAGAAGTTTGCAACCCATGGCACTGTAGCTAATCTCCCTGGGCGTGGACAGAAGAGAAAAATGTATGAAAGGTGTCAACGCAGGATAGTCCAGATGGTGGATAAGCAGCCCCAAACAAGTTCCAAAGATATTCAACTGTCCTGCAGGCTCAGGGAGCATCAGTGTCAGCGCAAACTATTCGTTGACATTTAAATGAAATGAAACGCTATGGCAGGAGAACCAGGAGGATTCCACTGCTGACACTGAGACTACAAACAAGACTACATTTTGCCAAAATGAACAAAAATCCTTCTGGGAAAACGTCTTGTGGACAGATGAGACCAAGATAGAGCTTTTTTGTAAAGCACATCATTCTACTGTTTACCGAAAATGGAATGAGGCCTACAAAGAAAAGAACACAGTACCTACAGTGAAATATGGTGGAGGGTCAATGATGTTTTTGGGTCGTTTTGCTGCCTCTAGCACTGGGTGCCTTGAATGTATACAAGGCATCATGAAATCTGAAGATTCCCAATGGATTTTGGGTCGCACCGTACAGCCCAGTATCAGAAAGCTGGGTTTGCGTCCAAGATCTTGGGTCTTCCAGTAGGACAATGACCCCAAACATAAATCAAAAAGCACCCAGAAATGGATGGCAACAAAGCCCTGGAGAGTTCTGAAGTGGCCAACAATGAGTCCAGATCTAAATCCCATTGAACACCTGAGGAAAGATCTTAAAATTGATGTTGGGAAAAGGTGCCTTCCAATAAGAGAGACCTGGAGCAGTTTGCAAATGAAGAGCGGTCCAACATTCCGGCTGAGAGGTGTAATCTCTCCACAGGTTTGTGCCACCAAATATTAAGTTAAGGGGGCCAATACTTTTGTCCAGACCATTTTTGGAGTTTGGTGTGACATTATGTCCAATTTGCTTTTTTTCCACCCTATTTTTTTGGGTTAGTTCCAATACACACAAAGGGAATAAACATGTGTATAGCAAAACGTGTTACTGCAATCCTTTTCTGTGAGAAATACTTATTTTTCTTGAAAAATTTCAGGGGTGTCAACATTTACGGCCATGACTAACTATATATATATATATATATATATATATATATATATATATATATATACATATATATACAATTTATTTATTTATTCTGAATTCCATGTCCCAACACCTTAAAGGAAATCTGCAGCACAAAAAAACGTATCCCCTTTTCACAGGGGGGAGTCCTAACACTGGGACACATAGAGCTGTATGGAGGGGGGGGGGGGGTGTCTGTCGAGCTCAGTGAGCTTGATCACGGGGAGTCCCAGCAGTCAGTCCCCCCGCTATCAGACACTTATCCACCATCCTATGGATAGGGGATACATTTATTTCACTGCAGATATCCTTTAATTTAGACAGAAACTTTCCATTACTCACTGACACATGAGTGGTAGATATACAATACATATTGATATACATATTTTCTTTACATTTAGCATTTACCACCTACACATTTGGTTTCCTCCAGTAGATGTGTAATCCATTGCCTGAGTTTACTTCTCAAAATCCCATTTAAAAAATAAATAATCTCTGCAAATTTGGGTAGAGCAATTTTTATCCTTTAATCTGTGTTAAATCAGCTATCTAGGAAAACCAAGCAAAGCCATGAATGACAGATCTGAAGACTTTAATTTGTGAGCCTCCCACATGCTAAACCACTTTCCGTAACAATGTTTACCCGAGTGCTAATGTCTATGGGATAATTCCCAGATAATATCTGCATTTACCCCCGCCGGTGTTGTTTGTATTGTAGATATTAGTATTTTTTCCAGAATTAGTTGGTGTTATTGAAATACTAAAATTGTGATTTTTTTTTTAAACCAAGTTTACTGTATAATTTGTCTATCCATTGGTTGTTGTGTAGATATACGAATTTAGGGGGAGATTAATCAAAAGTTGTATTCAGGAATAGTTGCCCAGTTGCTCATAGCTACCAATCAGATCGCTTCTTTCATTTTTGAAAACCCCTCTGAAAAGTGAAAGAAGCGATCTGATTGATTGCTATGGGCAACTGGTCAACTTGAAAAGGCTTGCGGGTGATACTATATTGTTAGTTTTCTTCTACCCTTCATAAGAACCGAGTTCCCATGTCCCAATGTCCCATGTTATTTCCTGAAACACTATGTTTATAGGTAATAAGTTTATATTAAGGCAACATGAAAGAAAGACGTGAGAGACGGCACTCACCCTCCAGGGTATATACTTTATTCACGCGGTGTAGGCATGACAGGTACAGGCAGGTCTGGCGTTGTGAGGACGGGGGCAACCAGTTGCCCCTGTCCTCACACCACCAGACCTGCCTGTACCTGTCATGCCTACACTGCGTGAATAATGTATATACCCTGGAGGGTGAGTGCCATCTCTCATGTCTTTCTTTCATGTTGGATACTCCAGAACAGGAATCCATTTAGTCAGCCCGGATCTTCCTTCGCTTACCATACACCTAGTGACGTCAGTGCCGGACTTGTCCTCCTATCTATAGCCTTATATTAGGGCAACCCCTCAATAATGGAGGAGCTGCTAATGCAGGCTCTGCAGAGAGGGAAAGCACTCATGGCTTACAAACTAATTCTGTGCTCTGTGTTTCTGTCCAGCAGGTCGAGGGGTATAACTAGCGGCAGTTCCGGCCACATGTGGCACACAAGCCACTGTTTGTGCATGGCTGATCTAACGTATGGAACATGGAAGTTATTCATGATAATTGGTGTTTATGCAACACGAGGGATATCTAAATAGCATAGATCGGCTTAATATAGCATTCAGATAACTTCATGCCTCCAGAACATCAAGATAAATATAAAATATGAAGCAGTTACTGTATTAACCAATCAGAGTTCTGCCTTGATTTTCAAAAATAATTTCCTAAATGACAGTTGGAATCGTATCGGCTGTTGTAGACAGCTGCTTCACTGATTCATAACACCAACTTTAATAACTTTCCCAATAAATGAGTGGCTGACAGTAACAGGGTGTGTTCAGCACAACAGTTTGGTCAGCTTATTTCAAAATGGGTGAAATTTAGTTTTTGTCTTTTTTTCTTTTGATACATTTTTTGCAAATGTTTTCACTGTTTTTGTTGCATTTTTTTTTGCCATATTTGCCCTACGAAAGCAAAGTTAAAGCACCTATTAGGGTCAGTTTTAGCACCTTTATATGGATTAACAAAACATTTTTTTTTTTAGCAATTAATGGGTAAAACGTAACCTTGCACTTAAAGAGGTATTCCGGCCTTAGACATCTACAAAGTATAGGGGATAAGATGTCAGTGGGACCCCCGCGATCTCTTACCACGTCACATCTTCGACTCTGGAGCACAGAATTCCGGGTGCTGCACAGAGATTGCTGGGGGTTCCAGCAGCAGGACCCCCGCAGTCAGACATCATGTCTAAGGTGGAAATACTCATTTAATGTTATGGCCATAGAAACTAAGCAAAAAAACATCTTAGTATTGAGTTCAATAGTTGAAACTGTAGAGAATATATATTTATTTATTTGTTTTGTGCAGTAAAACAGCCAATTTATGACTCAAAAAATGGTCCAAAAAACTGATTACAGTTCACCAGTTACAGGCATCAAAAAGTGGAACTTTTTTTTTCACTGCACTCACCAAGTGGGTGAGGGGTAGCGGAAAGTGGGAAAGAAAGTGGAATAGCCTCTTGGGTTGTGTCTGGTATTATCCTCACACAATCTGTGAACAGGTAAGGCACTGTCTTTTTTTGAGGAAACAGCCATGTTTTTCCAATCCTGAAAGGCACTGTATAGTTTAATCGTCCCTCCATGTTTTAGTTGACGTTTTATTTCTCGCTGTGCCATCTACTAGGGGAATAACTTATTTCTTTAAGCTAACACAAAGGCTTCAGAGCATGTTACAGCTTATTCTCCATCTGTTCAGGTAATTTTGATACCGACTACTTTGCATCTCTTGTGTGCATAATATGATATTTAGGACACAGAATCGACATAAACAGAGAAGAAGAGAAAACAGATGCACCGTATCCAAAATTTTCTACTGTTATTTCCACACTGGGCATCTGTGTTGTGCGCTGATTACTGTTGTGAGCCGTAATAGTAGCCACAAAACCGCAGCTGCACATTCAATACATATAATAATCCAGGATGGTTACTGCACATTTATCCTTCGCTGCACCAAATAGTCTATACAAAAACCGCCCTAGGTTGACCCTTGTTTTTGAAAACTCTTTCTTTTTAAGCAACACTTTCACAAATCATTTTCAGGATGTCTTATTTTCCATAAAAAAATTTTTATTTTATGTAAAAAAAAAAAAAATTATATATATATGCTACAGTCAGCGCTGCGGTCAGACTTGCTGACCACAAGCGCATCCCTGTGTCTGCTGCCGGCGCCGCTGTGGTTCACATCCCGCGATGCGAATGCATGCGACCACCGGTTGTACCCCCACCGCCACTCTGTCTCCTGCGCTCTCTGTGTCTGCCAGTGTGCGCGTCCCCGCCTCCTAGGGTGCGCACGCCAGCTCTTTAAGATTTAAAGGGTCACCGCATCATTGATTGGTGCTAGTCTCTTATGACCTTATATAACCCTGCACTTCCTTTAATCCTTGCCGGATCTTTGTTCCTTGATTGCCTAAGAGAAAGCATTTACCTGTGTCTTGCCTTGCCATTTATTTGTCCCCTTGCTACATATCCTGACCTTTCTCCTGTACCGCCTGCCTTCTGACCTCTGGCTACGTGACCTGACCTTGTTTCATTGCAACCAGCCCAGATCTCCTGCCTGTCCTGACTTCGCCTGTGCCTCATCCTTCATGTGCCACGTTTTACCTCAGCTGCCTGTGGGGACGAGTCGTATCTGGGGGCATGACCTGGGTGCCACCTGCCACAGCAAGTCCATTCCGCTTTGCGGCGGGCTCTGGTGAAAACCAGCAGCATCTTAGACTCCGCTCCCTGGTACGGCCCACGCAATCATCCTCACAGGTCAGTGTATCTACCTCACCACAGCCATAACAATATAAATATATATATATATATATATATATATATATATATATATATGTATATGTGTATATATATATATATATATATATATATATATATATATTGTTATGGCTGTGGTGAGGTGGATATACTGACCTATATATATATGTACAGTATATACATTGCTCAAAAAAATAAACAGAACACGAAGATAACATCCTAGATCTGAATGAATGAACTAATCATATGAAATACGTTCGTGTTTACATAGTTGAATGTGCTGACAACAAAATGACACAAAAATTATCACCTGAAATCAAATTTATCAACCCATGAAGGTCTGCAAGTCAAAATGAAGTTCAGTAGTGTATGTGGCCTCCACGTGCCCGTATGACCTCCCTACAACACCTGGGCATGCCCCTGATGAGGTGGCAGATGGTCTCCTGAGGGATGTCCTCCCAGACCTGGACTAAAACATCCACCAACTCCTGGACAGTCTGTGGTGCAACATGGCATTGGTGGATGGAGCGAGACATTATGTCCCAGATGTGCTCAATCGCATTCAGGTCTGGAAAACCGGCAGGCCAGTCCATAGCATCAATGCCTTCCTCTTGCAGGAACTGCTGATATACTCCAGCCACATGAGGTCTAGCATTGTCTTGCATTAGGAGGAACCCAGAGACAACCGCACCAGCATACGGTCTCACAAGGGGTCTGAGGATCTCATCTCGGTACCTAATGGCAGTCAGGCTACCTCTGGCAAGCATATAGAGGGCTGTGCAGCCCCCCAAAGAAATGTCCCCCACACGCTTACTGACCCATCGCCAAATCGGTCATGCTGAAGGATGTTGCAGGCAGCAGAACATTCTCCACGGCGTCTCCAGACTCTGTCATGTCTGTCACATGTGCTGAGTGTGAATCCGCTTTCATTTGTGAAGAGCACAGGGCACCAGTGGCGAATTTGCCAATCTTGGTGTTCTCTGGCAAATGCCAAACATCCTGCACGTGTTGGGCTGTAAGCACAACCCCCACCTGTGGATGTTGGGCTCTCATACCACCCTCATGGAGTCTGTTTCTCACCATTTGAGTTGACACATGCACATTTGTGGCAAGCTGGAGGTCATTTTGCAGGGCTATGGCAGTGATCCTCCTGCTCCTCCTTGCACAAAGGCGGAGATAGCGGTCCTGCTGCTGGGTTGTTGGCCTCCTACGGCCTCTTTCACATCTCCTGATGTACTGGCCTGCCTTCTGGTAGCGCCTCCATGCTCTGGACACCACGCTGACGGACACAGCAAACCTTCTTTCCACAGCTCGCATTAATCTGCCATCCTGGATGAGCTGCACTACCTGAGCCACTTGTGTGGGTTGTAGACTCCGTCTCATGCTACCACTGGAGTGAAAGCACCGCCAGCATTCAAAAGTGGCCAAAACATCAGCCAGGAAGCATAAAAATTGAGAAGTGTTCTGTGGTCACCACCTGCAGAACCACTCCTTTATTGGGGGTGTCTTGCTAATTGCCTATCATTTCCACCTGTTGTCTGTTCCATTTGCACAACAGCATGTGAAATTGATTGTCAATCAGTGTTGCTTCCTGAGTGGACAGTGTGATTTCACAGAAGTGTGACTGACTTGGAGTAACATTGTGTTGTTTAAGTTTTCCTTTTATTTTTTTGAGCAATATATATATATATATATATATATATATATATATATATATATTTATAGATCAAGTGGGCGGGCTGGGGATTGGCATTGCACCTCCATCTTTTCTGAAGCTACCGCATGGTGTGCACCTCAATAATAAATCCAGTGTAGGTAAGGTAACAAGAGGTGGTATTTTATTTAAAAATGGCAAATGGATACACCGGTCTTGGTAAATTCTCCCCTTTGTGTGTCTGCCAGCCTTTTATAGAATCACTTCGAATCAATAGTATGAAGTTTTGATTCATCTAATTATGATCTCTTCTACTCTGATATAGGTTGTTGATCATTATAAAGAACACACTAATACACTAATACAGATGTAGTACCAAGATGTCCTTTCCTAAGCATTAAAGGAGTGTTTTAAGCATTTTACTGCACATTGTTGTCCTATTCTTAGTTTTGGCCATCAATGTTTGATGAGCGGGGTACCGACACTTAACAACCCCACCAAGCTACTATTTGGCATATACACAATGATTGGAGCTAGAAGTTGGTGACTCCATTCATTGTGTAGTGGTAGTGCCAGGCTACTGTAGCAAACTCCCATTCATTTCAATTCACCCCAATCATGAAGGGGTTGGAAAACACAACCTTATTCAATTACAACACACTGCAAAAAAAAACAGTCCTAAATCCTAAACTCATTGCACACATGTGCACACTTCTGTTCTCCTGCGACATTGATTATTAAACTTCCCAGAGGTTGGATGAACATAAAGGAGTACTCCGCCCCTAGACATCTCATCCCCTATCCAAAGAATAGGGGATAAGATGTCTGATCTTGGGGATCCCGCCGCTGGAGACCCCACGATCTCCCTGCTGCACTCGGCGTTTGATTAGAGCATCGGGTGCAGTGCCGGAGGTTCGTAATGTCATAGCCATGCCTGCTCGTGATGTCACGGCCACACACCCTCAATGCAAGTCTATGGGAGGGGGCATGACAACCGTCATGCCCCCTCCATAGACTTGCATTGAGGGTGTGTGGCCGTGATATCACGAGCAGGCGTTACTGTGAAACCACAAGCCTCCGCCCTGCATTGCTAGTCATTCGGCACAGAGCAAAGTGTGCTTTGTGCACCAGATGTCTGAGGTGCGGCTGCCAAGATTGTGGGGGTCCACAGCGGTGGGACCCCCGCGATCAGACATCTTATCCCCTATCCTTTGGATAGGGGATAAGATGTCTAGGGGAGAAATACCCCTTTAAACTCTCCTTAGCTCAGTCATAAAAGTTCTTTTCCCCCCTGTTTTGATTCTAAATATACCATTATTCTATTGGCTGTCTTACCAATGCACCAAAGGTCATCTAGTTCATGGTTTTGTTACTGTATCTCATTTTGTTCTTTCCTTCTTTACTTATGTGACATAAGATGGCGACATGGGAGCAAGAAAAAGCTTTTTGTTTGCTTGAATTTGCAAGAATAGGGACTGTTGTAACAATACTGAGAAACTTTAAGAATACATTTGGTTAATGTGCTCCACATAGAAATTGCATTTCACTTTGGGTAAAGCAATTCAAAACCACTGGGTATTCATGTCACAGTAAAACTATGGGCCAACCAAAGACTTCAGAAGAGACAGTGAACAGGATCTGAGCCATCTACGAGCATAGTCCTAGACCAGTATGGCGTATCTTATGAAAATACCGTGTTTATCGGCGTATAACACGCACTTTTTAGGCTAAAATTTTTAGCCTAAAGTCTATGTGCGCGTTATACGCCGATACACCCCCAGGAAAGGCAGGGGGAGAGAGGCCGTCGCTGCCCGCTTCTCTCCCCTGCCTTTCCTGGGGTCTAGAGCACTGCTGCTGGCCCTTCTCTCCCCCAGGCTATCGGCGTCGCTGCCCGTTCTGTCCCCCTGACTATCGGTGCCGGCGCCCCATTGCCGACAGCCAGGGGGAGAGAAAGGGCAGCGGCACCCATTGCCGCCGCCGCAGCCCCGTTGCCTCCCCCCATCCCCGGTGGCATAATTACCTGGGTCGGGTCCGCGCTGCTGCAGGCCTCCGGCGTGCATCCCCGGCGTCGTTGGTATGCGCTGCACGGCGCGGCGCATGACGTCAGTGCGCCGCGCCGTGCATAGCAACGACGCAGGGGACGCGCGCCGGAGGCCTGCAGCAGCGCGGACCCGACCCAGGTAATTATGCCACCGGGGATGGGGGGAGGCAACGGGGCAGCGGCACCGGCAATGGGTGCCGCTGCCCCTTCTCTCCCCCTGTCTGTCGGTGCCGCTTCTCTCCCCCTGGCTATCGGCGCCGGCACCGATAGTCAGGGGGACAGAACGGGCAGCGGCGCAGATAGCCAGGGGGAGAGAAGGGCCGGCAGCAGGGCTCTAGACCCCAGGAAAGGCAGGGGGAGAGAAACGGGCAGCGACGGCCTCTCTCCCCCTGCCTTTCCTGGGGGTGTATCGGGGTATACATGCGCACACACGCACCCTCATTTTACCATGGATATTTGGGTAAAAAACTTTTTTTACCCAAATATCCTTGGTAAAATGAGGGTGCGTGTTATAGGCCGGTAATACGGTAATTTGTGGTTTAGAAAAATTGTCTGTTTTTATTGAGCCTATAACGATCTTATGCAGGAAAAATGTGGTCTGTTTTTTCTGCTGGCTGGTCGGCCGTCGGGACCCATGACTAATGCTGGACATCACCGATCATGGTGATGCCCGGTCTTAACTCCTTAGACTCCACAATCAAAGTTGATCGCGGTGTCTAAAATAGAAACAAATAAACAAAACGCTCCCGGCAGCTAGACAAAGCTGATTGGGACCATCACAGTGGAATCGCAACATCCCAATCAGCTGAGAGGATGGCGAGAGGGCCCTTACTTGCCTTCTTGCCATCCGATCGGTGGCTCAATGCTCCGAGAAGCTTCAGCAGGCTCGAGCAATCGTGCATCGGTAACATTAATCGATACTATACTATGGCATAGCATTGAACAGTGTATGCAATCTAATGATTGCAAGTTATAGTCCCTTATGGGCACTTTAGAATAGTGTAGAAAAGTTTAAAAAATCTTAATAAATGTGATTTAACCCCTTCCTGGATAAAAGTTTGAATCACCCCCCTTTTCCCATAAAAAAAAAAACGCAAACAAAAATAAACATTTGTGATATTGATGTGTGCGTCCAATCTATGAAATGTAATTTTAATTAACCGCACGGAAAATCGCACATACATAAAAAAAAAAAAATTCAAAGTCCAGAATTATGTATTTTTGGTGACTGTATACCCTAAAAAAGTATAAAAAGCATCAAAAAGTCCCATCAAAATAAAAGTAACAATAAAAACTAGAGATCAATGCTCAATAAATGAGCCCTCACACATTCCTGTATACAGAAAAATAAAAAAAAGTTATAGGGGTCAGGAGAGGACAATTTGAAACATGCTAATTTTCGTACAAAAAGTTATACTTGTTAAAAAAAAGTAAAACAAAATCAAATATATATCAGTTGGGTATCATTTAAATTGTATGAACATACAGAATAATGATAATGTGTCATTTTTACCAAAAAAGCACTGTGTAGAAACGGAAGCCGCCAAAAGTTACAAAAGGGCTTCTTTTTTTTCTTCTATTTTACCCCACAAAAAACCTTAAAGGGGTACTCCGGTGGTTAATTTTTTTGACTATATGGCATCTTCTTTGTAAGTTTAGTTTTTTTGCAGTATACATGTGTTATATGTTTTGGCAGCATGTATGTGTTTTTCTTACCTGTTTGTTGGGCAGGAAGTTCTGTAGTTCCGAGTGTTTTCTTTTACTGTTGTCCACAGTTCTGAGTCTGTTGTGGACAAGATGTCACAGCTTTTTTTTTTCTCTGTTTGCATGAGAGGAATAAGCCACGCCCCCTCATCTTATCCAGCTGAGTACACAGCTCCTCACTTCCCCTCCCCCCTGCTCTGTATTCTAAGGACACAGGTCTTCACAGGAGAAGGAACACAGAGAAGATTAGTGTTATCTGAAGGGGAGGATGAGAAGGTGCACGGGCTGGGAATGTATGGACTGCAGGGGAATAAATCTCATACTGGGAAGGATCTCTATGGGGGAGATTATCAAAACCTGTGCAGAGCAAAACTTGCCCAGTTGCCCATAGCAACAAATCAGATCGCTTCTTTCATTTTTCACAGGCCTTCATAAAAATGAAAGCAGCAAGCTGATTGGTTGCTATGGGCAACTGGGCAAGTTTTCCTCTGCACAGGTTTTGATAAATCTCCCCCTATATGTGAAGGGGGAGGGGGGGACTCCTGAATGACACATGCTGGTAGTCCCTGTTGTGTGTGTATGCTAGTGTTTACAAACCAGTGTGCCTCCAGCTGTTGTAAAACTACAACTCCCAGCATGCCCTGACAGACTTTGGGAGTCCTGGGAGTTGTAGATTTGCAACAGCTGGAGGTACACTGATTGGGAAACACTGTTCTAGCCTATTCAGCATACACATCATGTTACACCAGTGTTTCCCAACCAGTGTGCCTCCAGCTGTTGCAAAACTACAACTCCTAGCATGCCTAAAGGCTGTCAGGGCATGCTGGGAGTTGTAGTTTTGCAACACCTGGAGGCACCCTGGTTGGGAAACACTGGTGTATGCCCTACAGAGGTGTGGTGAACTACAACCCCCAGGAGACTATAGAGGCGGCATGCTGGTGTTATACCACAGACTGAAGACTCCTGAATGACACATGCTGGGAGTTGTAGTCCCTTTTGTGTGTGTATGCCAGTGTATCCCAACCAAGGCTGATTATATTAATGTGCTGTGTATAAGGGGGTCGACCCGGGAACATAGTAGGGTGGGTAAAGGGCGGAACAAACAAACAAAACAAAAAAAAAGGAGCCGCCTCAAACCAGCAAGGCATGTGGCATTCTGGGATTTGTAGTTTTCAGCACAGCAAGAAACAGGAAATAGAAGCAAAGATAGGAAAACAAAGTGGGGGATAAAAAGACTACAAAGAACGGAAATAGAGTAGGCTAAAGAACAAGAATAGAAATGAAACAAAACAAATAGGGTAAGTCAAAAACGGAAAAACACGTTGACCACCGGAGTACCCCTTTTAAGTCCTTAACGGGTTAACCCCTTAAGGACTCAGTGTTTTTCCGTTTTTGCATTTTCATTTTTTCCACATCACCTTCTAAAAATCATAACGCTTTCAATTTTGCACCTAAAATTCCATATGATGGCTTATTTTTTGTGCCACCAATTCTACTTTGCAGTGACATTAGTCATTTTACCCAAAAATCCACGTCGAAACGGAAAAAAAATCACTGTGCGACAAAATTGAAGAAAAAATTTAATTTTGTAACTTTTGGGGGTTTCCGTTTCTACGCATTGCATTATTTGGTCAAAATTACACCTTATCTTTATTCTGTAGGTCCATACAGTTAAAATGATACCCTACTTATATAGGTTTGATTTTGTCACGCTTCTAAAAAAAAAATCATAACTACATGCAGGAAAATGTATACGTTTAAAATTGTCATCTTCTGACCCCTATAACTTTTCAATTTTTCCGCATACAGGCCCGAGGGCTTTTTTGTGCCGTGATTTGAAGTTTTTATCTGTACCATTTTTGTGTTGATCTGACTTTTTGATCGCTTTTTATTCATTTTTTTAGACTTTGGAATTTTTTTGCGCATACGCCATTGACCGTGCGGTTTAATTTATGATATAATTTTATAGATCGGACATTTATGCACGCGGCAATACCACATATGTTAATTTTTATTTACACAATTTTTTTTTATGGGAGAAGGGGGGTGATTCAAACTTTTATTAGGGAAGGGGTTAAATGACCTTTGTTAATTTTTTTTTCACTTTTTTTTGCAGTGTTATAGCTCCCATAGGGACCTATAACACTGCACACACTGATCTCCTATGCTGATCCCTACAAAGCCATAGCTTTGCACGGATCAGCAAGATAGGGTCTCGATTGCTCAAGCCTGTAGCTCAGGATTGGAGCAATCAAACCCCGATCGGACGCCGCAGAATCAGGTAAGGAGACCTCCGCCTGCGTCCCAGCTGATCAGAACATCATGATTTTATCTGAGCTGCCGGGAAGCGTTTACTTTTGTTTTCAGTTGCGGCGATCAACTTTGATCGCCGCGTCTGAATGGTTAACAGCGCTCGGCACAACGATCGGTGCCGCACGCTGTTAGGCCAGGGTCCCGGCTATCGTTAGCAACCGGGAACGACTGGTGTGATGCGGGGTCACCGCGTGACCCCGTTTTTCACACCGGGCCCGGGCTCAGGGCGTACAGGTACACCCTGAGTACTTAAGAGGTTAAAGGGGTACTCCGGTGGAAAACTTGTTTTTTTAATCAACTGGTGCCAGAAAGTTAAACAGATTTGTAAATTACTTCTATTAAAAAATCTTAATCCTTCCAATACTTATTAGCTGAATACTACAGAGGAAATTATTTTCTTTTCGGAACAGAGAGCTCTCTGCTGACATCACGAGCACAGTGCTCTCTACTGACTTCTCTGTCCATTTTAAGAACTGTCGAGAGTAGGAGAGAATCCCCATAGCAAACATATGCTGCTCTGGACAGTTCCTAAAATGGACAGAGATGTCAGCAGAGAGCACTGTGGTCATGATGTCAGCAGAGAGCACTGTGTTCCAAAAAGAAAAGAATTTCCTCTGTAGTATTCAGCAGCTAATAAGTACTGGAAGGATTAAGATTTTTTAATAGAAGTAATTTACAAATCAGGTATCAGTATGACTAAGACGGCTTAGACGATCAAAATGCGTCACTGCTGTCTTCCTTCCTGTATGTTGCTGTATTGGAAATAAATCTCAGTATTCGAGCTCCTGCTGCACTGGATATTCTTTGTTTTCTAATACGTTACCCATCAGCATTGTCCAGGCTGAATCGGTGACTTTCTGGGACCAGTTGATTTAAAAAAAAAAAAAGTTTTCTACCGGAGTATCCCTTTAATGAGCAAGTACAATGTCTATGGTCCGAGGATACTGTCACTGGCAGCTCCTACTTGCAGATGTTATAGTAATGGCTTATGCCACAGATACAAAAAGATCTGCAAACCGTAGTCCTATTAGCAGGATGGTGAACTCCACATTTCCATTTTGAATGTTCACCGATACATGAATGAAACTCTACCAAAACGCTGGATTGGCTGCATCTGAAAAAACAATTTACCATATTGTGCTGGCCTCTAACACTCTGCGGGGCTGCATCAAGGACTCAGTGTATCTGCCCCCAGCCAGAATATAAACACCCTAAAACAACAAATCACTGAAACAGTGGACTCCATATCCGAGCACCATATGCTTGATCTCGGACTACAGTCTAGACATTTGCCGTTTTGCCAATGGAAATTACAAGGACCATTTGTAGTATATAGATAAAACTTTGGTAGATAATCGGGACTCTTTTCGTGTTAATATACATGTCATCATGTTTTCTCGATTATGAATTTCAAGGTTATCATTTAAGAATAAGCTTGTTCATTACAAGAAACCTTCTTAAAGGTGTTCTCCGCCCCTAGACATATTATTCCCTATCTAAGGGATAGGGGATAAGATGTCTGATCGCGGGTGTCCTGCCACTGGGGACCAGCACGATCTCACTGCTGCAGTGATGTCATGGCCGCACCCCGCTCTTGACATCACGGCCACACACCCTCAATTCAAGTCTATGGGAGGGGGCGTGACGTCCGTCACGCCCCCTCCCATAGACTTGCATTGAGGGGGCATGGCCGTGATGTCACGAGCCTCCGCCCCGCATCACCAGTCATCAGGCACGGAACGAAGTTTGCTCCGTGCACTGGATGTCTGGGGTCAGACATCTTATCGGTCCATATCTTCTCCTCTCCTATACAAGTGTGGAAAATCTATTGACAACAGGGTCTTCAGCAGTACCATAACTCTCTGAATTACACATAATTTGGCTATTTGTAAGCAAATATTATTCTTTACTATTCATAAACACCATTTTGTGGAATAACCACCAATATATTAAGGGCAGAAATGAAGGATATGCTTGTATTTTGTTCTACTCAATGTATTGACCATGTCGTCCTCAAACCAGGTTATCATTCACTATTAGGTGGTGTTAAGTAGGGCTCATGTGTATACTGTATTGATTATTGAATAGTCTTTGGGTAAATGACCTTATATTTCACAATTATCACTTATGGCATGTGACTCATCTTTTATCAACTACCCAACAACACTTACAGTGTCTCTCCCCCAGTTGTTAGTATAGGGATATCACTCATCATATGCCTATTATGTATCACTCCCCTGTCATTGCTCATTTAACCACTGATTATTATCAATGATCATTTGTCACGTGACTCATTGATATTATGATGATCCATTAAATTGGAGAAGAAAATTACGAATATTATAGAAGTCATGCTGCATGCATCTTTCTCACTCCTGATGTCATTAATCCCTTACAATTCATCTTTTTTTTTTTTTTTATCCTTCATACCTCATAGTCATACTGAGTTAGTTATCATGTTATTTCTTGACTGGTTAATAGGATAGTAGCCAAGAAAAGCTATATCAAACCAATGCAGCAATACATAATAATACATATTGGTCATATAGATTAATGACTACCATCTTCAAATTTGGGTTCTAATAAATAAAAGAAAGAGTTGATTCTTCAAAAGCAGCAGAATGAGTCTGACCTTGTGCTTCATTGCATAGGTGATGCTGGAAATGGCGAAATGAGTCATTAATCAGTGAGGTTCCAGCACCTGCTATGCATTCCCTGTCTGCTTCTCTGCCTATGGTATCAATGATCACAAGCAGCATGCTGGAAACATTATTATTTTCTTTATGTTCCAATAAAGATAATTATATATATATATATATATATATATAATATAACAGTAATGTAGAGGCTGGTCAGAGGAGAAGGCAGGGTATAAGCTCAGAAACAATTTTGGGTGAATCATGCAAACGCATGCCGAAGCCAGTACAATTTGTGTTAACATTATTTTAGAAAGTTATATAGATTGGCATAAAAGTCTTATTTAAATACACATGTCTGATACCGGAAAACCCATTTAACCCCTTAAGGACTTTTTCACCTTAAAAGGAGTATTGCAGGACTTTTTTTATTTGACTATGCTACAGGGGCTGTAAAGTTAGTGTAGTTCATAATATAGTGTCTGTACCTGTTTGTGACAATTCTTCTGTGATTTTCACCCCAATATTTATTTATCAGCATACAAAATGACTGTTGTCTCAGATTTTTCCCAGCTTGCAATGCGGCTGAGACCTGACTCACTAGTCAGCTGATGACAGGGAGCCTGTCTGCTTCAATGGGTGGAGCGATCGCTTGGTGGGAGAGAGATTTATCTGCAACAGCTGTAGGCACCCTGATTGAAAACCACACCGATTTGAATGGATGCAGCTCATTTATGTTTCAATGGGTGGGGTGGCTTATGTGTGGGAGGGAGGAAGATTGAATTGTGGGATTTGTAGTAAAAAAAAAGAAAAGTCAAACAGGAAATACCAGTTCACAAACAGCTAGCCACAGTGTTATGGTAATCTCACAGCATAGCCATTTAGCCCCAAGACTAGCGCATATCCTTCCTAAGCATGTCCATTACTGTCTGCCAGGTACATACTAAAATCACCTTATGGTGGATAAACCCTTTAAGGACTGAGCCCTTCTTTGCAATTCTAACCACTGTCACTTAATGCATTAATAACTCTGGGATGCTTTTACAGATTATTCTGATTCCGAGAATGTTTGTTCATGACATATTCTACTTTAACAAAGTTGTAAATTTTTGCCATTACTCGTGTCCTTTCTTGGTGAAAAATCCCAAAATTTCAAGAAAATTTAGCATTTTTCTAACTTTGAAACTCTCTGCTTGTAAGGAAAATGGATATTTCAAATAAATGTTATATTGATTCACAAATACAATATGTTTACTTTATGTTGGCATCAGAAAGTTTTTACTTTTTGAAGACATTAGAGGGCTTCAAAGCATAGCAGCAATTTTAAACTTTTCACAAAAATTTCTAAATCTGAATTTTTCAGGGACCAGTTAAGTTTGAAGTGGATTTGAGGGGCCTTTCTGTGAGAAATACTCCATAAATTACATAATTATATAAACTACAACCCTCAAAGAATTCAAAATGACATTCAGAAAGTTAGTTAACCCTTTAGGTGTTTCACAAGAATAGCAGCAAAGTGGAGGAGAAAAATCAAAATCTGTATTTTTTACACGAACATGTTCTTGTAGTCCCATTTTATTTTTTCATTTTTAAAAGTGGTATTAGGTGAAAAAGCCCCCCAAAATTTAAAGCCAAAATTTAAAGCCCAAGTATGGAAATACCTCATATGTTGACATAAAGTGTTCTGCGGGATCAAAACATGACTCAAGAGGGAAAAAGCAACTGTGGGATTTTTTAAAACAAATTTAGCTGTCGTGGTTTTTGGGGGTCATGTTGCATTTAGGAAGTCCCCATGGTGCCAGAACAGCAAAATAACCCCCACATGGCATACTATTTTGAAATCTACCCCTCAAGCAATGTAACAAGGTGTATAGTGAGCTCTAAAACCTCACAGGTGTTTGATGACTTTGCGTTGAATTTGGACATGAAAATAGAAAATTTGATTTTTAACACTAAAATGATGGAGTTACCCCAAATTTTTCTTTTCACAACAGGTAATAGGAGAAAAGGGACCCCAAAATTTGAAGCCCAATTTCTCCTAATTAAGAAAACACCCCATATGTGGATGTTAAGTGCTCTGCTGGCGCACTACAATGCTCAGAAGTGAAGGAGCAAAATTTGGCTTTTTGAAAGAGAATTTTGCTGAAATTGTTTTTGGGGGGCATGTTGCATGTTGAAAGTCCTCAGGGTGCCAGAACAGCAAAAAAGAAAAAAAAAACACATGGCATACTATTTTAGAAACAACACCCCTCAAGGAACATAACAAGGGGTATAGTGAGCCTTAACACCTCACAGGTGTTTGACAACTTTGCGTTGAAGTTGAAAGTGAAAATGGAAAATTTGATTTTTAACACTAAATTGATGGTGTCACCCCAAATTTTTCTTTTTCACAAGGGGTAATAGGAGAAAATGGACCCCAAAATTTGAATCCCAATTTCTCCCGATTAAGAAAACGGCCCATATGTGGATGTTAAGTGCTGTCCTGGCACACTACAGGTCTCAGAACAGAAGGAGTGCCATAGGACTTTTGAAGATAGAATTTTGCTGAAATGGAAGTGGGGGGCCATGGGCATTTTCAAACCTCCCATGATGCCAGAGCAGCAGAACCCCCCCCCCCCCCACATGTGACACCATTTTGGAAACTAGACCCCTCCAGGAACGTAACAAGGGTTACAGTGAACACTTACACTTCACAGTTTTTTTGAACAGTGGGCCGTAAAAGTGAAAAAAAATGATATTTAATACTAAATTGCTGGTATTAACCAACATTTTTTTAGTTTCACAAGTAGTAAGAGAAAGAAAGTTCCACAACATTTGTAGCCCAATTTCTCCAGAATAAGGACATACCCCATATATTGCGGTAAAGCACTATGAAGGTGCAAAACAGGGTTTAGGAGTGAGACAGCACCGATGAGATTTGAGGCCTAAAGTGGTGCTTTGCACTGCAATGGTTGAGGTTCTGACATAAATTCTAAGAAGAAAACCCGGCAAGTGACCACAATTTTGAAACTACACCCCTCAAGTAAGGTAACAAGGGGTACAGTGAGTACTTACACCTCACAGGTTTTTTTGAACAGTTTGCTGTAAATTGAAAAATTAGATTTTTTTACACTAAAATACTGGGGTTACCCAATTTTTAACATTTTCACAAGGGGTAATTGGAGAAATTGGCAGCTACAAATAGATAAGGGGGGGGGCTCAACTAAATGTATATATATTTTTATTTATAATTTTTTCTTTTTTATATTTAGTTTTAAAGATTTTTTTTCCTTTTTCATTTTTTTATTGTTTATTTCTTTTTTTCTTTTTTTTATATTTTTTTATATTTATTTCTTTATAAACAAATTTTCTTTTCTTCTCCATATATATTTTTTATTTATTTATGTTTATATTATATAATATATATTTTTTTATCTTTCATTCTTTATTTTTATTTATTTATATTCAATGTTTTTTTTTCCATTTACATTTTTTATACTTTGTTTCACATTTCCTATCTTTGATTTAATATTCTCTCCATATCGCACTTCAATAGGTTATTCTCTATCTGCCCATGTCATACTCATATACAGGAATTATATATTTTTTTTGGTATGAACTGATGTTTAATCCCCCATAATATACTATATTACATCAATTAAAGTCCCATTTCCTCTTTCTTTTCCTTTCATCTCTATACATACATTTATATACATATATCTTTTATCCAATCAATATCTTTGACTGAAATGTATGTGTATGGATTGGTTGCTATTGGTTGTTATTACAATGTGCATTGTATGTAGGAGTGTGGGAATGAATGAGATGCTGTGATGGCCTGCGCATGCGCAATGATATTTGCAGCGATACTAAGGTAACAATGTTTACCGTTATGACTTTGGGCACATGCGTGGAAACACTCTCGCTAGTAACAACAGGATGCATTGTTTGCGTCCGTGATGGTCACCTTCTCGCGAGAGGAATAGAGTATACATCACGTGAACGGGACTTCAGTCCCAAATGCTAAATATGTTCCATATCGTGTGCCTATGAGCATGCGTCGTGACACACACTCTTTCATCTGTGACTATTGCAAACCCTATCATCATGATGCGCATGTGTTGGCTATGGAGTCATCTCGCGATATTCTTATACAGGTGACACATGACCGGGACCTTGGGATCCCGCATCACGTGACACCCCTTCGCCGGAAGGTATCCGGACCGGAAGTTATTGCATGATGCTTGCTGCTTGACATCATGAGGCATGGAGTGGGCTCACTTGCCAGGTATCACTTCAATTAGTATGTATATATATACTGGATGTGGGGACAACTGTAGCACAACAGCCCTGAGGAAGTCGCTTAGTGACGGAACGTGTGGGGCTCTGGCGTGACCCTGTCTGTGTCTCTCAGCTAAGTGTTATTTAGACTCACCTATATTCTTATATACTCGATAATTGTGATGCAAGCTAGGTGTAAATGCACATAAGCTTAATCGTAAGGGGTTAATGCACATAATTATTTCACACAGTGCTATCAGAGCACTACATACAAGCACAATACACACAGTAATGTAAGGCCTTTAAAGGGGTTCTCTGGTGGAAATTTTATTTTTAAATCAAATGATGCCAGAAAGTAATACAGATATGTAAATTACTGTTAGCGGCAAGAAGGTAGTAGATCCACTGAGCCTGTGGGAATGATGATTTGGGCCGTGAGGACTGTGAATTTATGGAACGGTCTACCTCAGGAACTGGTCACAGCAGGAACAATTAGCAGCTTTAAAACAGGATTAGATACATTCCTGGAACAAAATAACATTAATGCTTATGAAGAAATATAAAATCCCATCCCTTCCCCAATATCGCGCCACACCCCTACCCCTTAATTCCCTGGTTGAACTTGATGGACATATGTCTTTTTTCGACCGTACTAACTATATAACTATGTAACTATGTAACTATGTCAGGGAGCAGAGTCTAAGGTGCCTCTGGATTTCACCAGAGCCCACCGCAAAGCGGTATGGACTTGCTGCGGCAGGTGGCACTCAGGTCGCTACCCCTGACACGACTTGTCCACACAGGCGGCAGAGGAAAAAATATGGTACAGGAGGAATATGTATGAAAAAATAAGAAGTGCCTAAAATATCACAATTTTATTGAGTCTTTGTTAAAATTCACCAAAACAAAAATATGTGACCCATACAAAAAAGTGCTCCAAAGTAAAGGATAAGTAACTTAGGGGCAGTATCTCTGTCTCAGGAGGAATTGTTCGGATATAAATGATTTTAAACAAAAGGCCAGAGAACTGAGAATCAGATTCAGAAAGAGGGGATATCCTGACTATATCTTGAAAAAAGCGTATAGAACTGCACTACTTACATCTAGAGAACATTTATTACTACCGCGTGAAAGAAATTTAAAAGCCGTTATGGCGAGAATTATCGGTACCTACGATAGTGCGGCAACCACCATAAGATCAATAGTTCAGAAACATTGGTCTGTGCTCCAAATGGATAAAGATCTAGAAGGCTATATAGGCGACTACCCGCAGATCACATACAGAAGAGGGAAAATGTTGGTGATCTAGTTACACGGAGCCACTATGTACCTCTTAATCGAAGTTTGCCTAGTATTCAGTCGTGGCTGGGAAGTGAGAAGCCAAAAGGGAATCACAAATGTGGTAAATGTAAGGCCTGTAGCTATATGTTAAAAACACAAGTGATATCGAATATATTTACGGGTCGAACTTACCCTATAAAAAGCTTCATTAACTGTAATACAAAAGGGGTGATCTACCTGGCCACTTGTCCCTGTCCCAAGCAATATGTAGGGAAGACAATACGTGAATTGAAGAGGAGAATTCTAGAACACATAGGAGATGTGCGTAATCACAGAGATAAACCATTGGCAAAACATATGATGATACACCATGGTGGAGACTGTAACAAACTTGTATTTCAAGGGATAGAGAGCTTCTGTCCATCCAGAAGAGGCGGAAATATGGATAAGAGCCTTCTACAGCAAGAATGCAAGTGGATTTTTGAACTTAATAGTCTTACACCGAGGGGGATTAATGAAAATATCAATTTTAATTGCTTCATCAAGTGATAGTTACTATAGGGGAGGGTGGGTATAGCTGACCACAGTAGGCAGATAGGGAGGCCTTAGAAGGCCATTAGGAGATAGTAGCGGTCTTAGACCCTTATAATATAGGGCTATTAGGGTATTTAGCTCTAGGTTCCAGAGTGGGACCGTCCTTATTAGGACGGCCACCCCACCTAGGCATAGGGCCCTAGAAATAGGGAATAGTAGGGTGAGCCAGGTTTAGGCCCCTCCCCCTGCTATACTCCCAGTCATAAACTGCCACTTAGTTGCAGGAGGTTAGCTAGTCATTAATATTCACCATCCCCTAGTTCTCTAGGTGTAATTTACTAAATTATACTTTGGTGCTGTCTATGGAAGTTTATCTTCCTTGTACTGTATATCTCTATTGGCAGCATTGTCCGTTTAGGTTTTAGGTTTGTTATCTCTGTTTAAAAATTACCTTTATACACAAGCCAGAATTTATAGTTTTGTATAACTTTTGTACTACCTCAGCCAAAATAGCATTGATGTGCTTCTACATACCATGTTCTTGTAGCAGCGTACTGGAGTCTGTGTTTACATCGCGGACTGGACATGCCTCATGGGCGGGCAGGAGCCATGACGCTGAGAAGCGCAATGTTTACTGTCGCTTATTGACCGGGCTTGTGCAGTATCATTGTGCAATATTGTTATCACTGAGCACTGGACACTTTTGAACCCTATTAGCAATTAACCTGTGTATGCATGCCACTACCCTCTTGAATATTGACTCTCCTGAGGACACTGAGATTACCCTCAGTAGAAATGCGTTGAGAGACTGTATTGTAATATTTGATAGCCTGCTGGACTATAAATGATATAACTATCAGTCGCAGACTGCAATTGTAACCTTGGTGGATAGTTACTTATCCTTTACTTTGGAGCACTTTTTTGGGTCACATATTTTTGTTTTGGTGAATTTTAACAAAGACTCAATAAAATTGTGATATTTTAGGCACTTCTTATTTTTTCATATTTTTCTGTCAATGCTAAGAAGCCTTTATGATTTAGGCCAAGGATAGGCCAATATTGTTCTTATACAGGAGGAATATGGCAACTCATAGTCAGGATAGCAGAAGGTCAGGGCTGGCAGCACAGTAGCGAGAACGGGGACGTGGCAAGAGGTCAGTAGGCAGGCGGCACAGGAACAAGGACAGGTCACAGAGCAGGTAAGTCAGGAACACGCTAAGGCAAGACACAATAAATGCTTTCACTAGGGCACTGGGCACAAAACAATCTGGCAAGAGGTAGAGGGAGGTGCACATACATATAGAGAAGGGACAGGTTCAAAAACTAATTAAGGGCGCACTGGCCCTTTAAATCTCAGAGCTGCAGTGTGCGCGTGCCCTAGGAGGCGGGACATGCGCGCCAGCGGTGTGAGAACGGAGGAAACAGAAGAAGGAGGAGGTGAGTAACGGCCCGAGATTCTCATGCGGGTGCGTCCCGCAATGCAAATCCCAGGCCCACCGGAGGACAGAGGAAGAGAGCACTCATGGCCAGTGTGACCGGCCGGAGCAATCACCGTAACAATTACTTCTATTTAAAAATCTCATCCCTCCCAGTACTTATCAGCTGCTGTATGTTATAGAGGAAGTTCTTTTCTTTTTGAATTTCTTTTCTGTCTGACAACAGGGTTCTCTGCTGACACCTCTCTCCATGTCAGGAACTGTCCAGAGCAGGAGCAAATCCCCATAGCAAACCTGCTCTGGGCAGTACCTGACATGAACAGAGGTGTCAGCAGAGAGCACTGTGGTCAGACTGAAAAGAAATTAAAAGAAAAAAAAAAAACTTCCTGTGGAGCATACAACAGATGATAAGTACTGGAAAGATTAAGATTTATAAACAGAAGTAATTTACAAATTTGTTTAACTTCCTGGCACCAGTTGTTTAAAAAAAATTACACCTGAGTACCCCTTTAAAATAGTCCCTGTAGGGACTTAAAACAAGTTCGAAAAAGTAGTAATTATTTTCCTTAATTATAAATAGGCCCATCCCCCAATAAAAAATTTGATTATCCTCTTTTCCAATTTTACTAATTGAAAAAAGTGCAGAAATGTCCAAAATATTAAGATATAATGTTAATGATCTTGTATCACTCGAATCACATCCCAGAAAAAAATGGAATAAAAAGTGATTTAAAAAGTTACATATTTGGAAAAGTGGTGCAAAAAAAAATGTAGATAACAGTGCAAAAAACTAGCACTGTATACAACACTGTATATGGAAAAATTGGAAAGCTATACGGGTCAGAATAGGGCAATTTTAGGCATGCACATTTTCTTACAAAAACTAGTAGTACAGTAGCAGACAAACATGAAACCATGGTTATCATGTTAATCGTACTGACCCACAGAATAAAGAGAACATCTCAGTTTTACTGTAAAAAGCAATGTTTAAAATCGAAACCCCCCAAAATTTGCTAAATTGCTTTTTACTTTTCAATTTTTCTTCACAAATTATAATTATTTCATTACATTTTATAGTAAAATGAAAGGTTGTCATTACCAAGTACAATTGGTCGTACTTTCGTCTCCTTTCGGTCTGTGGATTAAAAAAAATAAAGAGTTATGCCTCCTAAGAGATGAGGACTGTGACTTGACTGCGTTCTCAAGGCCCAAATGATCTGTGTTCTCCACCTCATAGGCTTGCATTGAGGGGGCGGAGCCGTGAAGTCACTATGCTCCGTCCCTGTGATCGCTAGTAATCAGACTCGGAGCGAGCACGCTCCGGGGGCTGATGCTGGCGGGGTGCCGCGTGGAAGATCACGGGGGTAAGATGTCTTAGCACCGGAGTACCCCTTTAAAGATGAGGAGGAAAATAACGAAAACACAAAAATGAATATTGGCTGGGTCCAAAAGGACAAAATTGGCTGTGTCACAGCAGAGCTGGCAAAATAGGCAGCTGCCTAGAGAGCCCTCGTGAATGGGGGGGGGGCAAACTCTCTGCCTGCCACAAGAAAGTTAGACAACCAGCATCTGAATCACTCATTCAGCCAGAAGCAGGTTTGTTACAGTGTGTTATGACCGTAGTAAGCGAATTACAGGAAGAGTGGGCTTGGTACAGTGTGTCACCCCAGTAGTAAGGTGGGGCATGTCAAATGGGGAGAAAATGGGTGGAGTCAAGGGGGTGGCAAATTTAGCTTTTGCCTAGGGTGGTGAAAAACCTTGCACCAGCCCTGGTCCACATGGCCTAGTAATAAAGGATGTTAAAGTGGAGTATAAGCATATTAAAGGGGTACTCCACTGGAAAACATTTTCTTTTAAATCAACTGTTGCCAGAAAGTTAAACAAATTAGTAAATTAATTCTATTAAAAAATCCCACTCCTTCCAGTACTTTTAACATGATGCACACTACAGAGGAAGTTCTTTTCTTTTTGAATTTTTTTTCTGTCTAACAACATGCTCTCTGCTGAAACATCTGTCCATGTCAGGAAGTATCCAGAGGAGGAGAGGTTTGCTATGGGGATTTGCTCCTACTCTAGACAATTCCTAAAATGGACAGAGGTGTCAGCAGAGAACATGTTTTCAGACAGAAAGGAAATTTAAAAAAAAGAACTTCCTCTGTAGTACGTACAGTAGCAGCTGATAAGTACCGAAAGGATCAGGATTTTTTAATAGAAGTAATTTACAAATCTTTTTAACTTTCTGGCACCAGTTGATTTAAAGGGGTTATCCTGGAAAAAAACAACTTTTTTTATATATATCAACTGGCTCCAGAAAGTTAAACAGATTTGTAAATTACTTCTATTAAAAAATCTTAATACTTTCAGTACTTATGAGCTTCTGAAGTTAAGGTTGTTCTTTTCTGTCTAAGTGCTCTCTGATGACACGTGTCTCGGGAACCGCCCAGTTTAGAAGCAAATCCCCATAGCAAACCTCTTCTAAACTGGGCGGTTCCCGAGACACGTGTCATCAGAGAGCACTTAGACAGAAAAGAACAACCTTAACTTCAGAAGCTCATAAGTACTGAAAGGATTAAGATTTCTTAATAGAAGTAATTTACAAATCTGTTTAACTTTCTGGAGCCAGTTGATATATAAAAAAAAAAAAGTTTTTTCCTGGATAACCCCTTTAACGCCTTAAGGACCCAGCCATTTTACACCTTAGGACCCGGCCATTTTTTGAACATCTGACCACTGTCACTTTAAACATTAATAACTCTGGGATGCTTTTACTTATCAATCTGATTCCGAGATTGTTTTTTCGTGACATATTCTAATTTAACATAGTGGTAATATTTTGTGGTAACTTGCATCCTTTCTTGGTGAAAAATCCCAAAATTTGATGAAAAATTTGAAAATTTAGCATTTTTCTAACTTTGAAGCTCTCTGCTTGTAAGGAAAATGGATATTCCAAATATTTATTTTATTTTATTCACATATACAATATGTCTACTTTATGTTTGCATCATAAAATTGATGAGTTTTTACTTTTGGAAGACACCAGAGGGCTTCAAAGTTCAGCAGCAATTTGGAAATTTTTCACAAAATTTTCAAACTCACTATTTTTCAGGGACCAGTTCAGGTTTGAAGTGGATTTGAAGGGTCTTCATATTAGAAATACCCCACAAATGACCCCATTATGAAAACCGCACCCCCCAAAGTATTCAAAATGACATTCAGTCAGCGTTTTAACCCTTTAGGTGTTTCACAGGAATAGCAGCAAAGTGAAGGAGAAAATTCACAATCTTCATTTTTTACACTTACATTTTCTTGTAGACCCAATTTTTGAATTTTTACAAGGAATAAAAGGAGAAAATTTATACTTGTATTTGTAGCCCAATTTCTCTCGAGTAAGGACATACCTCATATGTCCATGAAAAGTGTTCGGCGGGCGCAGTAGAGGGCTCATAAGCGAAGGAGCGACAAGGGGATTTTGGAGAGTACGTTTTCCAGAAATGGTTTTTGGGGGGCATGTTGCATTTAGGAAGCCCCTATGGTGCCAGAACAGCAAAAAAAAAAAACACATGCCATACCATTTTGGAAACTAGACCCCATGAGGAACGTAACAAGGAATTAAGTGAGCCTTAATACCCCACAGGTGTTTCACGACTTTTGCATATGTAAAAAAAAAAAAAAAAATGTTCACTAAAATGTGTGTTTCCCCCCAAATTTCAAATTTTTGCAAGGGTTAATAGCAGAAAATACCCCCCAAAATTTGTAACCCCCATCTCTTTATGAGTATGGAGGTACCCCATAAGTTGGCATGAATTGCATTACGGGCGAACTACAATGCTCAGAAGAGAAGGAGTCATATTTGGCTTTTTGAGAGCAAATTTTGCTCAGGGGCATGTCGCATTTAGGAAGCCCCTATGGTGCCAGGACAGCAAAATAACCCCCACATGGCATACCATTTTGGAAACTAGACCCCTTGAGGAACGTAACAAGGTGTACAGTGAGCATTTACCCCCCACTGGTGTCTGTCAGATCTTTGGAACAGTGGGCTGTACAAAATATTTTATTTGCACAGCCCACTGATCCAAAGATCTATCAGACACCAGTGGGGTGTAAATTATCACTGCACCCCTCATTACATTCCGTGAGGGGTGTAGTTTCCGAAATGGGGTCACATGTGTTTTTTTTTTCTTTTTTGCGTTTGTCAAAACCGCTGTAACAATCAGCCACCCCTGTGCAAATCACCTCAAATGTACATGGCGCACTCTCCCTTCTGGGCCTTGTTGTGCGCCCCCAGAACACTTTACGCCCACATATGGGGTATCTCCGTAGTCGGGAGAAATTGCATTACAAATTTTGGGGGGCTTTTTTCCCCTTTACCTCTTGTCAAAATGAAAAGTATGGGGCAACACCAGCATGTTAGTGTAAAATTTTTTTTTTTTTTACACCAACATGCTGGTGTAGACCCCAACTTTCCCTTTTCATAAGGGGTGAAAGGAGAAAAAGCCCCCCAAAATTTGTTAGGCAATTTCTGCCGAGTACGGAGATACCCCATATGTGACCCTAAACTGTTGCCTTGAAATACGACAGGGCTCCGAAGTGAGAGCGCCATGCGCATTTGAGGCCTGAATTAGGGATTTGCATAGGGGTGGACATAGGGGTATTCTACGCCAGCGATTCCCAAACAGGGTGCCTCCAGCTGTTGCAAAACTCCCAGCATGCCTGGACAGTAAACGGCTGTCCGGCAATACTGGGAGTTGTTGTTTTGCAACAGCTGGAGGCTCCATTTTGGAAACAGTGGCGTACCAGACATTTTCATTTTTATTGGGGAGGGGAGGGGGGGCTGTGTAGGGGTATGTGTATATGTAGTGTTTTTTACTTTTTATTTTATTTTGTGTTAGCGTAGTGTAGTGTTTTTAGGGTACAGTCACACGGGCGGGGGATTACAGCGAGTTTCTCGCTACGAGTTTGAGCTGCCGCGCAAAATTTGATGCATCGCAAACTTGCAGCCTGATACTCACTGTAAGCCCCCTGCCCATGTGAATGTACCCTGTACATTCACAGGGGGGGGACCTCCAGCTGGTGCAAAACTACAACTCCCAGCATGCACAGTCTATCAGTGCATGCTGGCAGTTATAGTTTTGCAACAGCTGGAGGCACACGGGTTGGGAAACACTGAGTTAGGAAACAGACAATGTTTCCCAACCAGTGTGCCTCCAGTTGTTGCAAAACCACAACTCCCAGCATGCCCAGGCAGCCGAAGGGCATATTGGGAGTAGTGGTTATGTAACAGCTGGAGGAGAACAGTTTGGGGACCACTGTGTAGTGGTGTCCAAGCTGCAGCCCTCCAGATGTTGCAAAACTACAACTCCCAGTATGCCAAAACTGTCCAGGCATGCTGGGAGTTGTAGTTCTGCAACATCTGAAGGGCCAGATGTTACAGAACTACAACTCCCAGCATGCCTGGACAGTAAGGGCATGCTGAGGATGTGTAGTTTTGCAACATCTGGAAGGGCACAGTGGTCTCCAAACTGTGGACCTCCAGATGTTGCAAAACTGCAACTCCCAGCATGCCCAGACGCCATGGGCTGTCTGGGCATGCTGGGAGTTGTAGTTTACAGGGTCCCATTACAGCAATGCATGTCGCTTTACGGCGACGTGCATTGCTGTAAAGGGCCCGACCGCGGCTGAAGATCTACTCACCTGTCGCCGCCGCCGCCTTCTTCCTCGCCGGGATCGGGGTCTTCAGGGACGAGGTAAGTACCAGGGCCGGTCCCCAGCACTCCCCCGTCCCCCGCCGCGTCCTCCGGTCTTCCTCCCATCTTCTCCGGACTTCAAGGGGCCGGGCAGGACTGGAGGAAGTAACCGCCCCCCCTCCTGCGATTGGTCGGTTAACTAACCGACAGATCGCAGGGTATAGGAGGAGGTGGCAGGTTTGCCACCTCGCTCCTATACGTTAGCATGGTCCTGGCTGTCTGTGACAGCCGGGATCATGCGAAATTACCGGGTGGTCGGGTCCCAGAGACCCGATCAGCCCGGTATCGCCGCAGATCGCAACGGCGATTTCCCCTGCGATTTGCGGCGATCGCCGACATGGGGGGCCTACATGGCCCCCCTCGGCGTTTGCCCTGGATGCCTGCTGAAGCATTTCAGCAGGCATCCGCTTCCGATCTCTGCCCGGGGCGCGGCAGAGACCGGAGAAACACCAGGACGTACTAGTACGTCCTGGGTCCTTAAAGCCCAGGGTGCCAGGACGTTCTAGTACGTCCTGGGTCCTTAAGGGGTTAAAAGAAAATGTCTTCCAGTGGAGTACCCCTTTAATTCTCTGTTAGTTTATTTCTTTCCTGAGAAATCCTATAATAATAGAATGTTAGCTGCTATATAAAAATACATTAAGCCTGAAAATTATCATTGGTATGTGAGGTGATGTTTTTTTTTTTTTTTTGTACTAATAAAGAGAATTGTCCGTCTCTCTTTGACTATCAACAATACTTATCAAATCATATTTGGAAACCTAGTAAACCTAGTACCACAGATTATAGGCTTGAATATGAAACCATATGGGCAGCAAGAAAGCCGGGATTATAAAACAATTTCACAACTATGGGATAATATCGTGTTTCTCAGTTAGGAATTGATTTCTACATTAGACGTGACAGTGGAGAAAGAAAAACCTAACAATTTGTCTGGAGTGTAACAACAAGTTCTTCTGGAATAAAGTGTAAAAACAATGAGAAATACAAATTGCATTAGAATTTATTTATTTATTTTAGTTTTTATGAACTTTTTTTTTTTTTTTTATGGTATGAGAAAAGACCAACAAACCGGTAGCGGTAAGTTATCAATGGGTGGACTGTCCACATGTTGGCGTGGCGTTCTTACGGAAAATGTCCCAGTAATAGCCCAAATGCTTCTGTACGAAATCAAAGGTTTGCGACTGCAAAAAAAGGGCCACAGGGGTGTTCAAACTGTGGACTCCTAGTAGTTGCAAAACAACAACTCCCATTATGCCCGGACAGCCATTGGCTGTCCGGGCATACTGGGAGTTGTAGTTTTGCAATAGCTGAAAGTACACAGATTGGATCCCAAGAGTTATTGGGATCCAATAACTGGAATCTTATCCCCTATCCAAAGGATAAGGGATAAGATGTTAGATCGCCGCAGTCCCGCTGCTGGGGACCCCGGGGAACGCCGCTGCGGCACCCCGCCATCATTACTGCACAGAGAGAGTTCGCTCTGTGCGTAATGACGGGCGATTCAGGGTCCGGAGCAGCGTGACATCTTGGCTCCGCCCCTCATGACATCACGGCCCATCCCCTTAATGCAAATCTATGGCAGGGGGCGTGACGACCGCCATGCCCCCTTCCCATAGACTTGTATTGACGGAGGCGGGCCGTGACATCATGAGTGGCGGAGCCGTGACGTAACGATGCTCCGGCCCCTGTATTGCCCGTCATTACGTGCAGAGCGATCTCGCTCTGCGCAGTAATGATAGCGGGGTGCTGCAGTGGCGATCCCCGGGGTCCCCAGCTGCGGGACCCCGGCGATCTGACATCTTATCCCCTATCCTTTGGATATGGGATAAGATGCCAGGGGCGGAGTACCCCTTTAAAGGGGAACTCCGGTGGAAAAGAAATGTGTTCAAATCATCTGGTACCAGAAAGTTATAAGGATTTGTAAATATACTCAAAGGTGGGTGGGCTCAGCACCATCTATAAAAAGGGGGTGCTGCTAAACGTGCCAAACAAACAAGCACTACACCAAGAAAAAAGAAGCACATAATATAGCGCACAACCACAAATTTTGAATTATAGAAAAACTTATCTTTATTGTATTGCAAATGACTTCAAAATGATGTGTAAATGACTTCTATTTAAAAATCTTAACCCTTCCAGTACTTATCAGCTGCTGTATACTACATATACTACAGAGAAATCTGTGGATTTATTTTCAGTCTGCTCTCTGCTGACACCTCTGTCCGTGTCAGGAACTGTCCATAGCAGGATAGATTCACTATGGGGATTTGCTTCTAATCTGGACAGTTCCTGAAACGGACAGAGGTGTCAGCAGAGAGCACTGTGTTCAGGTAGAAAAGAACAACTCAACTTTCTGTGGAGCATACAGCAGCTGATAAGTACTGGAAGAATTAAGATTTTTATATAGAAGTATTTACAAATCTATATAACTCCCAGGTACCAGTTGGTTTGTAAACATTTGTTTTCTGCCGGAGTATCCCTTTAACCTGAAAGTTAAAAAAAGAAAAAAAGACTAAGACAAATAGGAATGCAATTGCGATTTATCAAACCGAAAGCTCTTTCTACTGGAACTTACAATTTAGTTTCGGTGATTATGACAAATGCGCTGCACATTGCATCATACCCTGCCCTTCAGTCACTGAAATGATTGATTTTTGTCGTCATTTATTTGGCCAAATCAGACAAGATCCCTCTGTTACATGTGTATGAAAGCGATCACTCTGGCTGTCTACAACCTCAGCATAATAGTTTCTTAAAATAAAACAACAGAAATACTACAACGACTACTTAAAAGTTTTGTCGCTGCACAGAGGTGCTTCTGATGTACCGTGCCGAAATGATGCCAATGGGGGACAGTCATTCTTTGGATCAGATTGAGGACCAAAAATTGGATAGCAGCACACTGCAGACTTTTTATACTACAGATTGGACATCAGCAATAAACTGTACTCGGTAATCAGCAGAGGTCAGTACACAGGTATCAGAAAGCATCAGTAGACAGCCACAGGTCCAAACACAAGGATCAGCAATATGGTGGAGATAGGTGCAGTCAGTAGACAGCCACAGGTCCAAACACAAGGATCAGAAATATGGTGGAGATAGGTGCAGTCAGTGGTCAGCCAAAGGTCCGAACACAAGGATCAGAAATATGGTGGAGATAGGTGCAGTCAGTGGTCAGCCAAAGGTCCGAACACAAGGATCAGCAATATGGTGGAGATAGGTGCAGTCAGTGGTCAGCCAAAGGTCCGAACACAAGGATCAGCAATATGGTGGAGATAGGTGCAGTCAGTGGTCAGCCAAAGGTCCGAACACAAGGATCAGCAATATGGTGGAGATAGGTGCAGTCAGTGGTCAGCCAAAGGTCCAAACACAAGGATCAGCAATATGGTGGAGATAGGTGCAGTCAGTGGTCAGCCAAAGGTCCAAACACAAGGATCAGCAATATGGTGGAGATAGGTGCAGTCAGTCAGTCGGCCCAGGGCTGGTGCAAGGATTTTTGCCACCCTAGGCGAAAGCTAATTTTGCCGCCTCCTTGATTATGCCCATTGGCTCTGCCCTTTGATACGCCCGCCCCTTACTACTGGGGTGACACACTGTAACAAACCTACTCCTCATGTAATCTCCTTACTATTGGGTGACACACTGTAACAAACCTCCTCCTCCTCATGTTATCTCCTTACTACTGGGTGACACACTGTAACAAATCTCCTCCTCCTCATGTAATCTCCTTACTACTGGGATGACACACTGTAACAAATCCCCTCCTCATGTAATTACCTTACTACTGGGGTGACATAAATATATAGTAACATAGATGGACATTTATCAACGGGTTTAGTCAGGTTTTCTTTACTATAATTGTCTCAAAATTGTTGCAACGTGTGTTTTCGTGTTTTCGTGTGACAATTTGCATGAAGAACAAGAAAAGCAAGAAAATTCTAACTTGCTTACGTAGTAAATTTTTCAAAATGGATTTGCTTTAGTCTGGTATTTATCAACTGCGACAGTCGCAACTGCGCAACAAGGTTAAAAATTGACTAAATTTACTCCAGCTCCAACATGGAGCAGAAAAAGCTACTACCAAAGTAAAAAAGGAAAAATTGCTTACGTGAAAGAAAATTTATCAACAGGCTGAAACCAGTTGATAAATAAGTCACACATAAGCAAAAAAAAAAGTAAGGAAAAAAGAACTAAAAAAAAGAATACATAAGCAAACATTGATAAATGTCCCTCATAGTTCATAAGGTCGAAAAAAAAAGACCAGACTCCATCAAGTTCAGCCTATAACCCTAATGAGTCCCTACTCTGTTGATATAGATCTAGAATCCATAACCTGTAATGTTATTATTCTCCAAAAATGCATCCAGACCCCTTTTAAATTATTTTACAGAGTTCATCATGACCACCTCCTCTGGCAGAGAATTCCACAGTCTCACTGCTCTTACAGTAAAGAACCCCCCTCTGTGGTGGTGTAGAAACCTTCTTTCCTCTAGACCAGTGCTTCTCAATTATTTTCTGTCATGCCCCCCCCCCCCCCTAGGAAGAAAACATTTTGCACCCCCCCCCCCCCCCCCGTGCGACTGTAAATAGTATCATTTGTCTATAAAATTGTTCTAAGTACACCCCTGCATAACACTGTATCCTTATTAACGTATATGAGGCTCTGTACACTGACAACAAGCAGGGCTCTGTACACTGACAACAAGCAGGGCTCTGTACACTGACAACAAGCAGGGCTCTGTACACTGAGGACAAGCAGGGCTCTGTACACTGACAACAAGCAGGGCTCTGTACACTGACAACAAGCGGGGCTCTGTACACTGACAACAAGCGGGGCTCTGTACCCTGTGTCCTGTGCCCCTCACATATAATGCCCCCTGAGGGGGCAGGACAGGGGGCATTATATGTGAGGGGCACAGGACATGGGGTATTATATATGAGGGGCACATGACAGAGGGGCATGATATATGAGGGGCACAGGACATGGGGCATTATATGAGAGGGGCATTATATGTGAGGGGCACATGTCAGGGGGCATTATATGTGAGGGGCACATGACAGGGGGGCATTATATGTGAGGGGCACAGGACAGGGGGTATTATAAGTAATGGGCACATGCCTTTGGGTATTATAAGTAAGCGGCAAATGTCAGGGGGGCATTATTTGTGCCCCTCACATATAATGCCCCCCTGACATGTGCCCCTCACATATAATGCCCCCTGACATGTGACCCTGACTTATAATGCCCCCTGTCCTGTGCCCCTCACATATAATGCCCAATGGCCTGTGCCCCTCACATATAATGCCCCCCTGACAAGTGCCCCTCATATATAATGCCCCCTGAGGGGGCAGGCCAGGGGGGCATTATATGTGAGGGACACATGCCAGGGGGGCATTATATGTGAGGGGTACAGGACATGGGGTATTATATATGAGGGGCACATGACAGTGGGGGTCCTGTCATGTGCCCCCACATATAATGCCCCCCTGACATGTGCCCCTCACTTATATTTTGCCCCTCTCACTTATAATTTGCTCCATTCCTCCCCTTTCTCACGCCCATCACCCTTCTCACACGCTGTGGCTGTTCCATTCCTTCAGTCAGTGAGAGCCGCGGGGACGTGATCGCCGGGCGCCGGCGCGATGATGTGATGTCATTGCGCCGGCCTGCCATGATTGGCTCTCACTGACTGCAGGAATGGAGCAGCCGCGGCTTGTAATAGAAAGGTGACGGGCGTGAGAAAGGGGAGGGGGGAGCATGGTATAGTACACTAAATACAGGAGGAGGGGCAACAATCTCTGGGGGGGGGGACAATTTCCCTGTTGCCCCCCCCCCCCCCTTGGAGCCGCCGTCCGCTGCTGTGCTGTGACTCACAGCACAGCAGCGGTCGGCGGCTCACGGGCTCAGATCATTCCAGGACACTGCATTGTCCCGAAATGAGGGTGACTGGGACCCGGGACAGACTCTCCAAATGTGGGACTGTCCCGGGCGATCCGGGACACGTGGTCACCCTAGTGGGACGTCGCTTGCGAGTGAGTCGGGCCCCCCTTTACGGAGCCTCGCCCCCCCCACCACTATTTGAGAAGCACTGCTCTAGACGTAGAGGATGCCCCCTTGTTATAGATACAGTCCCCTGATATATTTATACATAGTTATTAGGTCTCCCCTAAGCCTTCTTTTTTCTAAACTAAATAACCCTAATTCTGATAATCTTTCTGGGTACTGTAGTCCTCCCATTCCCCGTATTACTCTGGTTGCCCGTCTTTGAACCCTCTCCAGCTCCACTATATCTTTCTTGTACACTGGTGCCCAGTACTGTACACAGTATTCTATGTGTGGTCTGATTAGTGATTTGTACAGCGGTAGAATTATTTCCTTGTCGTGGGCATCTACGCCCCTATTGATGCACCCCATGATTTTATTTGCCTTGGCAGCAGCTGCCCGACACTGGTCACTACAGCTAAATTTACTATTAAAGGGGTATTCCATGAAAAAATGTATTTTTATATATCAACTGCTTCCAGAAAGTTATATTTGTAAATTACGTCTATTAAAAAATCTGGGTGACCTGGGTTAGACAGGTGACCTGTTGTTCTTTTCTGTCTGACAACAGTGCTCTCTGCTGACATCTCTGTCTTTCTTGGGAACTGCGCAGAGCAGAATAGGTTTTCTATGGGGATTTGCTTTTACTCTGGACAGTTTCTGAGACAGGTGTCATCGGAGAGCACTTAGACAGAAAAGAACAACTCATCTTCAGCAGCTCATAAGTACTGAAAGGATTAAGATTTTTTAACAGAAGTAATTTACAAATATGTTTAACTTTCTGGAGCCAGTTGATATATATAAAAAAAAGTTTTTTTTCTGGATAACCCCTTTAACTAAGACTCCCAAGTCCTTTTTCACGTCAGTCGTCCCAAGTGTTCTCCCATTTAATACATAATCCCATCCCGGATTTTTCCTTGCCATCTGCATTACCTTAAATTTATCAGTGTTGAACCTCATCTGACACTTCCCAGCCCAAACCTCCAACCTCCAAACATCCCTTTGCAACAGTGCACTGTCCTCTATAGTGTTTACCGCTTTACAGAGTTTAGTATCATGTGCAAATATTGCTACTTTACTATTCATCCCCTCTACAAGGTCATTAATGAATATATTAAATAGAACAGGACCCAAGACTGACCCCTGTGGTCCCCACTAGTAACAGTCACCCAATCAGAATAAGTACCATTAATAACCACCCTCTGTTTCCTAACACTGAGACACTTACCCACTTACACGCATTCTCCCCCCCAGCCTGATCCTTCTCATTTTATGCACCAACCGTTTATGTGGCACGATATCAAATGCTTTGGAAAAATCCAGATATAAGACATTCAGCGATTGCCCCTGGTCCAGGTTAGTTTGACAGGACCGATCCCTCATAAAGCCATGCTGATATGGGGTCATACATTTATTTTTATCAAGATATTCCAAAATAGCATCTCTTAGAAAACGCTCAAACAATTAACATACAACAGAGGTTAAACTAACAGACCTATAATTCTCAGGGTCACCTTTTGATCCTTTTTTAAATATTGGCACCACATTTGCCATGCGCCAGTCCTGTTACTATAGAGTTCCTGAATATAAAAAATAGGAGTCTTTCTATTATTGCTTAATTCCTTTAGAATACGGGGGTGACTGCCATCTGGACCTGGCGATTTGTCTATTTTGATTTTTTGTAGGCGGCACTGTACTTCTTCCTGGGTTAGACAGGTGACCTGTACTTCTTCCTGGGGAGTTTACCTTATCTTGCTGTATTTCACCTGGCGTTTAATTTTCCTCTATGAATACAGTGGAGAAGAATGTGTTTAATATATTTGCTTTTTCCTGATCCCCGTTTATAATTTCTTCCTCATAATTTTTTAAAGGGCCAACACTTTCATTTTCAACCTTTTTGCCATTTATATAGTTACAAAATATTTTTGGATTAGTTTTACTCTTTTTGGCAATGAGTCTTTCTGTCCATGCCCACGAGCACTAATTTATACAAAATTTACGATGTTTGATATGTTTTAATGCAATTTTATATAATTTCCGCCCATAAGGCGTCTTATGTGCACTGAGCATGAGGATGTGATGTTTTATATATGAGTGTGATCACCTGTAATTGCATTATATTTGAAAATTTACACTGTTGTTACAATTATTTATGCATAATGAGATGTGATGATGTCATGGAGATACTCCCTATTTAAGAAACCACTTGAGCACGTGTGAGACGGTCGAAACGTCGTGTAATACACTTGATGAATAAAGCCTAACTCCCCTTTTTTCATTCACCACGGAGTGCTGCTGCATTTTTCTTAGATAGATAGATATGAGATAGATAGATATGATTGATAGATAAATATGACATAATTAGATAAATAGATAGATATGAGACAGATAGATATGAAATAGATAGAAAGACAGAAGATAGATAGATAGATAGATAGATAGATAGATAGATAGATAGATAGATAGATAGAGAGATGGATGGGACATAGATAGATATGAGATATATAGATAGATATGAGATAGAAAGATAGATAGATATGAGATAGATAGATATGAGATAATTAGATAGATATGAGATAATTAGATAGATAGACAGACAGAAGATGACAGATAGATAAATAGATAGTAGATAGATAGATATGAGATAATTAGATAGATAGATATGAGATACATAGATAGATATGAGATAATTAGATAGATAGATAGACAGACAGAAGATGATAGGTAGATAAACAGATAGGAGATAGAAAGATAGATATGATATAGATAGATAGATAGATAGATAGATAGATAGATATGAGATAGATAATTAGATATGAGATAGATAGAGATGAGATAGAGATGAGATAGACCTTTGTTATCTATTATGACAATAATACCTTTCCTCTACTGAACTATTATGGATACATATCAACCATATGGTTTTGCTCCGCCCTATATTTTATCCCATGTAGTGTAATTATTTGCTGGTAAAAATATATTTAAAAATATAGAAAGGTTTAGAGTCCTAATGTTTGTAATGTATATGCTTGTGAGCAACTTCAAAAATCATAATAAACATTTAAAAACCAGATAAATGAATCCAGAAATGTAAGGTATAGAATGTGTGATGATAACATCATCAAGGTGGAGTGATTGGGATCCATCATTCCTCCTTGGTATGAAGGCCTCATTGTCATGTCACTTCTGACAACATTGTGCATTACTTGGTAGCAGTGCAGTAGATCCCACATGGGGTTATACACAGGGGAGGATGACAGTAAGTGAAATAATATCAAATACATTTAAAAGGATCAAATTGAAGCAAAACTAATGCACCGAATGTTGCTTAGCTCTGCATTCCATATGTCAGGTCACTAAGTACTGCTCCTCTTCACCTATAGGTGAACTCCCTAACAGAGCGCTAATGCTTTGGCTTGCATACACGGTCATAGGTCAACTCACAATTTATATTAGTGATGTTAACATCATTGAATTTGATAGTCTTATGTCTATTTCCGACATCTCTTGACATGCCCACTTAAGCACTTTAAAAATGTTAACGTTTAAAATCGCACAGTTTATGTTTTTTGCTATATCACACATTTTAAAAGTTTCGATATCTTTACAATAACCCACATATATCCATTTGGCCTTAAATTGTATGTTTTTTCGCCTTTAAATTGTTGTTGTCTTCCGGTTGCTCGCCACACCATAGACACTAGATAGGGGATAAGTGTCTGATTTAAATAACTCACCATTAGACTATGTTTACCCAAAACAATTTCCATAAAGAATTCCGCTGAAGAATTCGTCCAGAAATTCTGACAAAATGTAAAGCCCATTATGTCTTATGGGATTCTGGTGTTCCATTCACGCAGCTGTATTTCCGCATTCCCCATTTCACAAAATTTAAAGACCTGCCTGCGAAATCCCACTGAACTGAATGTGGCTTTGAATTTCAGCAGAATTCTGTATTTTGAGAACACAGAGTTCCACCACAATTTCGTAATTCAGAAAGCCCGGTAATGTAAAGAATTGGAATGGAGATGGAGGGGCACATGACAGGGGGAGACTAGTTGCCAGGAAAGGGTTAATGTGCATGGGGAGATCAGGACTAGGGGTCGGGGAGAGGTTAAGGTCATTGAGAGTTCAGGGAGCAGAGTTAGGAAAGGGGAGGAGCAAGGAGGTGAGGTTAGAGAGGTGGAGTGGGGAGGGGGGTCAGATGGTGCATGGCCACAGGAGAAGAAGAGCTTGGCTAAAGAGGCTGACCTGGAAGATGGCATTCCCAACAGCGATGTTGGAGAAGATCCGGGAGGAGGGGCTCAGGCGAGGTCCAGGATGGCTGGAGGAGCAGTTTGCAGCCCTGGTCTCAGAGACAGTAAGCAGATCGGTGGTGCCGGCTCCCAGGGCCAGTGGTCTGGCGTGCGCTCTGGGGTGGAGGGAAATGGCTGAAGAGGAGGTATGCGTGGGGCGGGCTGGGAGGACGTCAGCACGTCACGCTGCGTCAATGCTTTCCCCTCTTCACAGGGGCGGAGCTCTTTGGGCCTGCTTCCGGGACAGGCCTATGTTGAAGTTTATGCCGCGGTCAGTGCAGGAGGGGGCCAGTGGTCACGGGGCTGTGTGGCTCCTCCGCCGGGCACGTGTGGGGGTGATGGCGGGCACGAGTGGGAGTGATGTTTGCTTGGCGGACGCAGCTCGGGGTGAAGTGTATGTTTGTTTTGAGGTGCCATTGGGGGCGCACTTACAGGCGGAGGTGCGGGAAAAAATTTGGAAACGGGAGTATGTGGAGATTTTTTCCTTGCTTCCGTTGGAGAAGTTTAATTTGGACAGGGTGAAGTCTGAGGAGGGGAAGAGAAAGGAGGAGGAGGAGTAAGAATGCCGGCGATATCGGCTGATACCTCGAACGTTCTTCAAATGGCTTCAGGCATTCGCGATTTCAGAGAGTGTGGTGGGGAGAAGGCTTCGGAGCACTGCTCTGGCCTGTTTTGCTATTAGGATGCTTTGGGGGAAGCGTATCGGGTGTACGGGGGTACTGCTTGGCTCAGGTAAGACAAGCAGTTTAGGCAGAGGATGGCGGTTCGCCCGTCTCTACATTGGGACCATAAAGATATCAGCCTTTGGATGCGGCTTATGGCCACTCAGAAGGGGGGCCCGAAGTCTTTTCGGGACAGGGACGGTGGTTCTGGTACAGTGCGGTCGGTGGGTGCTGCGCGCAGAGTCTGTTGGCAGTTTAACGAGGGGAACTGTAAATTTGGAGCGAGTGTTGCTTCAAGCATGAATGCTCCGGGTGTGGGGGCTCCCTGTCCTGTTGCTTTAAGAAGGGGAGAGGGCGGGGCGGACATGCTGAGCAAAAGGGGGGCAACACCGGTTCGGGTGGAAAGGATGGAGCCTTGGTTGAGGAGAAGTTGATGAAGGAGTTAACTTTGGGTCAGATAGCCGGGCCGTTTGAGTCCCCTCCTTTGCAAGAGTTGCGCATTTCTCCTCTGGGACTGGTGCCTAAGAAGGAGCCTAACAAGTTTCGCCTCATTCACCACCTTTCTCATCCTGAGGGGGAGTCGGTGAATGATGGTATTGACCCGGCGCTGTGTGTCGTGTCATATTCTTCTTTTGATGTGCCTTTGGTTTGGGTTCGGCGGAATGGGAGGGGTACTTTATTGGCAAAGACAGATATTGAAGCAGAATTTTGTTTGCTGCCAGTACATCCGGACAGTTTTCCTTTGTTGGGGTGGTTTGGGGGGCCGGTTTTTGGGGATTTGTGTCTGCCAATGGGTTGTTCAATTTCCTGCATGTTTTTCGAGCAGTTTAGCACATTCTTGGAATGGGTAGTGGCAGGAGTACCAAGTGGACTCGGTGTTGCATTATCTGGATGATTTCTAGCTTATCGGTCCGGCGGGGTCGCGGGTTTGCGCAGTTGTGTTGCAGGTCATGGAGCGGGTGGTGAGTTGGTTTGGGGTCCCACTGGCCCCGGAGAAAACGGAGGGGCCAGCCACTTAGGTATCATTATTGATACCATGGCCATGGAGTGCCGCCTGCCAGAGGACAAGTTGGGGTAGTTATGGGATGGCGTGGCTAGGGCTTGTAGGTCAGGGAAGATGCGGCTACGGGAGGTCCAGTCTTTGCTGGGCCGTCTTAACTTTGCTTGCCATATCATCCCGATAGGGAGAGTTTTTTGTCGGTGCCTGGCGGCTGCTGCGGCTGAGGCACGGCGCCCTCATCACTTTGTGCGCCTGGCGGCGGATGTGTGGGAGGATATGGGGGTGTGGAAAGTTTTTCTGGACAAGTACAATGGGCGGTCGCTGATACTGGACCAGCCGGTCTCGAGCAGTGATTTGTCCTTGTATACCGATGCGGCCAGGGGGGCGTGTTTTCGGGGCCTTTTTCTGGGGGCAGTGGTGTGCGGGTCGGTGGCCGGAGGCTCGACGGGAGGCTAAGCTGGTAAAGAATCTGTCGCTGCTAGAATTGTTCCCCATCATGGTGGTGGTGGAGGTTTGGGGGTCACAGCTAGGTAATCGCAGGGTTTGTTTTCACTGTGATAATTTGGGGGGGGTTCAGGCCATTAGCCGTTAGACGGCGAGCTCGCCGCCGGTGGTTCGGCTGCTTTGGCATCTGGTTTTGCAGGGTTTAGAGTTGAACGCGCATTTTGTAGCTGCTCATGTCCCTGGGGTGGAGAACTCGTTTGCTGACACTCTTTCTTGTTATCAGTGGGACCAATTCCGGGAGCTGGCGCCAGAGGCAGAGGCGGTGGGAATTCCTTGTCCGGTGAGGTTGTGAAGACTGGTTAAGGGGTAGCTTGGGGTTTTGTGTGTCGGTCGGTGTGTGGGGCGACGTGGTCTACATATAGGCGCTGGTGGACAGATTTGGAGGCTTTGGTGGGGAGGTTGGGGAGCTTGGTGGCTCCAGAGGATTGGGAAGCTGCTGTCCGGTTTTAAATTGGGCGGGCATTTAGTGCAGGAGTGTCCCCTTCTGGGCTTGGCCGCCGGATGGCGTCTTTAGCGTTTTGATTTAAGGCCCATGGTTTGGTGGATGTTATGAAGTCTTTCTTGGTGCGCCAGGCGGTTAGAGATTTCCGTTAGGGGGCAGGACGGTGGAATAGGCGCCGGTCTGTTTCTTTTACGCTATTGTTGAGGTTGGGGGAAGTGTTGCGTGGGGTTTGTTTTTCCGCCTTTGAGGTGTTGCTTTTCCAGCTGGCATTTTCTTTGGCGTTTTCTGAAGCTTTTAGAGTGTCGGAATTAGTGGCCCCTAGTCGGCGGGTTGTGGGCGGTCTTCAGGTGGCAGATGTCTGTGTCTGAGGGGGTATGCTGGAGTGTTTGGTGCGGCGGTCCAAGATGGACTGAGCGGGTCAGGGGGTGACGGTTCGTTTGTCCCCATTGGAGGGTTCCCCGATGTGTCTGCTGGATTGTTTTAGGAAATTTATGGCGGTGTGCCCTGCAGGGGTGGGCCATTATTAGTGCATGCTGATGGATTTTTTTTGTCTCGGTTCCAATTTACGGGGGTTTTAGGAAGTGTCTGGTGGAGGAGGGGTGTGGGGTAGAGGGCTATAGTTCGCATTCCTTCTGCATTGGGGCGGCTACTGAGGCATCCTGTTGGGTTTTGGGGCCGGAGGCAATCCGGCGTATTGGTAGGTGGGAGTCTGACAGTTATCGGATATATGTTCGACCTCATTTGTTGTGATGTGCTGTAGTATGTTTCTTTCTTGTATTGCTTGTGTTTTGTTTCCTTGTTTCACCCTACAGGTGCGGTGCTTTGCCTGGTGTGGATCGTTAGTCACTCTTATGTGGTCGGGGGGGGGGGGGGGGGGCGGGTTCGGGCGGCTGTCCAGCCCAATGGCAGGCAGTTGGGCTTTCCTAGGTCCGAAGTCCAAGTGAAAGTGGTTGGGTAGGGGAGGTCTGCAGCGGTCGGGCCGTGGTGCCCCGGGCTTGGTGATGCATGGCTGGGGGTAAATAGGAGGCCCCCTTTAAATTAGTGGAGCCTTCAAGTCCTTGTCCTGGGGCAGGTATAAGTTAAAGTTTTGTATTTTGTTTGGTTGTATGATGTTCATACGGGAGGGGTTAATATTTTGTTAAACGATGTTTAAATTGTTATGTAAATAAAAGTGGGCCTGCTGTGGCCCTTGTACCCAACCAATGTGTCTGTCATTCTTGTGGGATAAGGGATGGTACTGGGCTGCAAGGGGCCAGAAATTAGGATATCCCCTAGTCATGTTCATTACGGTTTGCTGAATGGAATTTGTGCGGAATTGCAGATATTCCATTTCGTGAACATAGCCTTAGGGTATCCTGTCCCTGTTAGTAGAATTCCCCTGTAAATTGGACCCCCCATAGATAGTTTTCCTTCTGTATATAGGATCCCCCATGTAGATAGTTTTCCTCCTGTACATAGGACACCCTGTAGATTGTTTTCCTCCTGTACATAGAACCCTCTTGTAAGTAGTTTTTACCCTATACACAGGACCCCTGTAGTTAGTTGTCCCTTGTATATAGGGAACTGTAGGTAGTTTGTCCTCTGTATATAAGATCACCCTGTAGGTAGTTTTCCCCTTGTACATAGGACCCCACTGTAGGTAGTTTGCCCCCTGTGCATAGGACCCCCTATAGCAAAAACAAAATAATACATTGTTTAACCAAATTTTTTTAATACGATTTCTACCGACAACAGTTTCCATAGTGGGTGTCCCGGTACAGGACCTGGTCCTGTCCCTGTCTAAAGCCAGAGTCCCTTCATTCCCATAGGGCTCTCCTACAGGGCTTACCCCGGACCAAACCGGAAATCCTATGGGCGCAGCGAAAATTCAAAAGCTCTGGCACCTGCGCCCGCATCCATATAGTGCACCTCCGCTGCCAAGACTCTGCAAAAGCCAGAAGAAGAATCCGGGCAGCGCAGCGGATACCGCAGACTCCAGCAGCAGATTGCACAAGCCGCTGCAGCATGCCGCGATTCATCTTAAAGGGCCAGCGTACCCAAATTGCCCAGCAGAGACGACGCATTCAATCTTCAAGACAGCGCACCCAACCTCCAGGACAGCGCACTCAAGCTCCAAATTAGTGAACTCAAATTTTCTTAAAAGGCCAGCGTACCCAATCAAGTTTCCAAGATGTCAGCACCTACAGCATCATCACCACCACCTAACCAACAGGATGGAGGTGCTCCTGCAAACCCCGCAAGAGGGGTCACTACAGTCGGTAAGGAGAATGTTGCCCTCTTCACCTCCAGCTCAATGTTTAAACTTGGGAGCTCCTGTAGCCGCATCTGTCTTCTTGGGGAATCCAGTGCTCCCTACCTATAATGGGGATCCCTTCACCCTGCGAGACTTCAAGGAGAAGATACAGAGTCTCTTTGTTTTCTATTATTTTCCCCCTAACCAGCAGGTGCAGTTACTCACGCGACAGCTACAGGGATCTGCATTGGAAGAGGTCCGCACCTGGCTAGCTGCCAACAAGGCCACACTGGAGCAGATTTTTGGGGGACTCTACCAAGTGTTCAAGTCTTACTCCCCATCTGAAGTACGTCTATGCTTGTATGAGAGACGTCAGAAACAAGGTGAGACCCTTTGGGCTTATGCTGTAGCATTGCAAAATGCATGAGAAACTGTGCAGGAGACGGCATTACGCCCGAGCAGGATAACAAGGTGCTCATGGACAGATTTATAGATGGGGCACAAAATAAATGGGACAAGGCCCAACTTAGAATGCTGGCAGTGCAGAACCCTGACAAAGCTTTCTCTGCCTTTAAGAGAGTGGCCATAAAAGTAATTGAGTCAGGGCCTGAGGCAGAAGAAGTTAGTGCCCCTTCAGCTGAGACATTAGGAGCCTCTGCGAGGCCAGCACAGCCCTCACCGCCTGTTGTTGCACCAATACCTTCCCCTACAAGTCCTGCGCCTGCAGATTTACAGAGTGTACGACAGGACATTGACCAGTTGACTAAAGCCGTTAAAGAACTGATGAGCAGGTCTAGTCCACCTAGTCAAGAGACACTTCCACCCAGAAAACCTGCTCTCCGTCCTGCCAATCCACCTCATTACCCCCCCTGTGAGGCCTCCAGGGACTCAGAGACCCTTCTGTAGTCATTGCAATAAAGCCGGGCATTGGAAAAGTCAGTGCTGGGCTTTAAACGGGAATCCCCTGAGGTTGAGGACCGCCCTTCAGGAGCATCATCACTAGGTCCAGGCATAAAATCTTCAAGTAAAGTTCTTCAGTTTATTCATAAAGTCTGCTGTGGACATTCCGTTATTTTCCCTACCGTTTCTGGGACGGTTGGCGGTAGGACCATCAACACTAAGGAAACCTCACCCAGGCGTCACGACATCTAAGGGTTAACACCACCAGACCCTGCACTTACATCACTGCAACACCCGAGACACCACAACTTTCCTGGTTCACCACAACTCCATATACTATGTCAACATAGAGGAGAACCGTATGTCTATGAAAATTTCTTCAGATGTTTGGGCTCTTGGCAAAGCATGGCACCTTTACTATTGGGGATAATTACCTTAAAATAACAGATTATCATGAACATAGAAGCTACACAACAAATTCTGCGCCTATAAAAGTATTCAACTCCCTCTGGACTTTCCCATGAATCGCAGTGGATTTAATTAAGGTTCTTGGACAGTGATCAACAGAAAATTATTCCTTAATGTCAAAGTAAAAAACAGATCTTTACCAAGTGAGCTACAACTATTAGAATCATTACACGTAAAACAAGCGTAATGTACGAGGAAAAACCACAAAAGCAACTAGTAGATTAACCCCTTAAAGGAGATGCCTCATACTTAAAATTACAGAAAAACTTGTCCTCTATCCGCTGGGGCCCCCCCATGATCTCTCGTACAGAGCCCTGGCTCTCCCCAGGAGCGGCGCCTCTTGTCCCTTGCCCGAAGCTATGTCTGGGCTCTCGTATAAAGATATATGGAGGGGGGTATGGTGGCCTCCGCTTCGGGCAGAGGTCGTGACGCACCACTCCCGCCGGTCGGACCCACGCAATCTAAATCTTATCCCCTATCTTGCAGATAGTGGATACGTTTTTCTGTAATTTTAAGTTTGAGACATCTCCTTTAAGGATTCAGCCCATTTTGGCCTTAGAGGAGTACTCCGGTGGAAAACTATTTTTTTTTTTTAAATCAACTAGTGCCAGAAAGTTTAACAGATTTGTAAATTACTTCTATTCAAAAATCTTATCAGCTGCTGTATGCTCCAGAGGAAGTTCTTTTCTTTTTTAATTTCTTTTCTGTTTGACCACAGTGCTCTCTGCTGACACCTCTGTCCATGTCAGGAGCTGTCCAGAACAGGATTACAATGGGGATTTGCTCATCCTCTGGACAGTTCCTGACATGGAAAGAGGTGTCAACAGACAGCACTGTGGTCACACAGAAAATAACTATACAACTTCCTCTGGAGCATACAGCAGCTGATAAGTACTGGAATGATTAAGATTTTTAAATAGAAGTAATTTACAAATCTATTTAACTTTCTGGCACCAGTTGATTTTAAAAAAAAAGTTTTTCACAGGAGTACTCCTTTAAGGACACAGGAAATTTTAATATTTGCATTTTCCTCCTCGCTTTCTAAGGCTGCAGTCACACTTCGTTTTTACATTACGGGTGCCTGATCCGGCTGGGGGAGGGGCAAACCGTACCCCAGCAGGACCAGTGCTGAACTACATTTACTTTAATGAGATGACGGGAGTCAAACGGTGACTCCGGTCAGCTCATTTTTGACCCATATGCGGTTTCCTGACCGGACCTAATCTGGTCACAAAACGGGTCAAAAATGAGCCGACCGAAGTCACCGTTTGACTCCGGTCGTCTCATTAAAGTAACCATATGAGGCTTATTTTTTGCACAACCAATTGTAATGACACCTTTCATTTTACCGCCAAATGTATTGCGCAACCACATTTTTTTATTTATGGTGGGAAAAGTTTTTTTTTACGCAGTGCAGTTTTCTTTATTTTGTGGACAATAGGATTAAAATGATACCTATGTTTACATGCTTTTCTATTATTGTACTACTTAAAAAAAAAAAACTAAATGGGGGAGATTTATCAAAATTAGTGCAAAGGAAAAGTTACCCAGTTGCCCATAGCAACCAATCAGATCGCTTCTTTCAATTGGCAGAGGCCTTGTTAAAAATGAAAGAAGCAATCTGATTGGTTGCTATGGGCAACTGGGCAACTTTTCTTCGGGACAGGTTTTGAGGAATCACCCCCAATAAGTTTGTTCACAAAATGAGTATGTTTAAAATTGCCCTATTGTGACCGCCTATCATTTTTCCGTATTCGGGGCTGTATGAAGGCTCGGTTTTTTTGCACCGTGATACCGCTTTTGCATATATTTGACTTTTTGATTACTTTTTATTCTTTTTTTTCTGCTATGTGATGTGACTGAATATCAGCAATTTTTATATCAGCATTTTTTTACGTTTACTAAGTTCACCGTACAGGATCATTAACATTATATTTTAATAGTTCAGACAGTTCTGCATATGTTGATAAATTTTTAACATTTAAAAAAATAAAAAATGTTGCTGGGGGAGGGACCTATTCACTTTTATAAAAAGAAAAAAATTACACTTTTTTTGTCTCTAATGGGGACTAAATATTGCAATCTTTTGATTGCTAATACTGATCAGTGTTATGCATAGGTATAGCACTGATGAATATTATCTGCAATCTACTCTCTGGTCTGCTAGAAGGTGGCCATCTTGAATCATCAGACCCCTGCAGTGCAGTTGGACCCGGCTGCTGGGGCTCACTTGCTATGTAGCGAGTGCTTGCATCATAGCTATGCTATAAATGTATGGCGCTGTGCACAAAGTTATTTGCTGCAGCACTGTACATTTATGGCTCGTGTCCTTATGCGGTTAAGTATATTATATCTATTTGCTTAAGGTGGCTATACATTTTTAATAACCAGGGGCGACTTTTATTATGATTGGTCCCTGGGCAAGCATGTTTTGGGCCCCCCTTAAAAATGATGATGAAAGTTAAAGGGGCACTCCGCTGCCCCAGCAGGTGACGGGAGTCATGACATCACGGCAGCCATGCCCCTCGTGATGTCACACCACGCCTCCTCAATGCAAGTCTAAGGGAGGGGGCGTGGCGGCCGCCACGCCCCCTCCCATAGACTTGCATTGAGGGGGCCTGGCATGATGTCACGACCCCTGCCACCCGCATCCAATGTTCTAAATGAACGCCGGGTGCTGCACAGAGATCGTGGGGGTCCCAGCGGTGGGACCCCCGCGATCAGACATTTTATCCCCTATCCTATGGATACCCCGTAAAGGCTAGGTCCACACTGTTACAGCTTCCGTCAGACATATCCCTTGGCATTCTGCAAAAAATGGGATGCCAATGTATACTGTAACAGGGGACAATGGATGTCAATCATTTCTATGGCCCAAACATAGTCACCTAGAAACTCCGCTTGGGACGTATGGAATATTTTAAGTGGACTCAAAAGCGCTGTCGGCTGGGTTGTCCAGTCTGCCTAAACTAGTGCAGATGTCCCGAACGGAGTTACTAGGTGATTACGTTATGGTCACTGAAATGAAGGACACCCATTGTCCTCCATTACAGTATACCGGTAGGATGCTGACAGATACGTGTGATGGAACCTGTAATGCAGCGTGGATCTAACCTAAGTAAAATGACCTTTTCACCGTGTATCTGTATATTTGCTTATCTAAACTATATGTTTGTATTCCCAGTAGTATATTATTCTTTTACTATAAAGATATGTTTTAGTTTTTTTTTAATATTCCTTAAAGAGTATCTATCATCAAAAATGTTTTTTATATTTTAGAGCTTGTTCTATGTTGATCAACTTTGTAATAGCATGTTATAAAAAAAAATTATTCCTTCTATGTCTATTTTGATTTTGAATATGTGGCTGTCACGATGCCGGCTGGCAGGTAGTGGATCCTCTGTGCCAGAGAGGGATTGGCGTGGACCGTGCTAGAGGATCGGTTCTAAGTCACTACTGGTTTTCACCAGAGCCCGCCGCAAAGCGGGATGGTCTTGCTGCGGCGGTAGTGACCAGGTCGTATCCCCTAGCAACGGCTCAACCTCTCTGGCTGCTGAAGATAGGCGCGGTACAAGGGAGTAGACAGAAGCAAGGTCGGACGTAGCAGAAGGTCGGGGCAGGCAGCAAGGATCGTAGTCAGGGGCAACGGCAGAAGGTCTGGAATCACAGGCAAGGAACACACAAGGAACGCTTTCACTGGCACTAGGGCAACAAGATCCGGCGAGGGAGTGAAGGGGAAGTGAGGTGATATAGGGAAGTGCACAGGTGTGAACACTAATTGGAACCACTGCACCAATCAGCGGTGCAGTGGCCCTTTAAATCGCAAAGACCCGGCGCGCGCGCGCCCTAGGGAGCGGGGCCGCGCGCGCCGGGACAGAACTGACGGGGAGCGAGTAAGGTACGGGAGCCGGGGTGCGCATCGCGAGCGGGCGCTACCCGCATCGCGAATCGCATCCCGGCCGGAGGTGGTAACGCAGCGCCCCGGGTCCGTGGAACCGACCGGGGCGCTGCAGTGAGGGAAGTGTAGCGAGCGCTCCGGGGAGGAGCGGGGACCCGGAGCGCTCGGCGTAACAGTACCCCCCCCCTTGGGTCTCCCCCTCTTCTTGGGGCCTGAGAACCTGAGGATCAGACTTTTGTCCAGGATATTGTCCTCAGGTTCCCAGGACCTCTCTTCTGGACCACAACCCTCCCAATCCACTAAAAAAAAAGTTCTTCCCCTGACCTTTTTAGAGGCCAAAATCTCTTTGACAGAGAAGATGTCCGAGGAGCCGGAAACAGGAGTGGGAGGAACAGATTTAGGAGAAAAACGGTTGAGGATGAGAGGTTTAAGAAGAGAGACGTGAAAGGCATTAGGGATACGAAGAGAAGGAGGAAGAAGAAGTTTGTAAGAGACAGGATTAATTTGACACAAAACTTTAAAAGGACCAAGATAGCGTGGTCCCAACTTATAGCTCGGGACACGGAAACGGACATATTTAGCGGAGAGCCATACCTTGTCTCCAGGGGAAAAAATGGGAGGAGCTCTTCTTTTCTTATCTGCGAATCTCTTCATGCGAGAAGAAGCCTGTAAGAGAGAATTTTGGGTCTCTTTCCATATGGTGGAAAGATCACGAGAAATTTCATCCACAGCGGGCAGACCAGAGGGCAAGGGGGTAGGGAGGGGGGGAAGAGGGTGACGGCCGTACACCACGAAAAACGGAGATTTGGAGGAAGATTCAGAGATTCTGAAATTATACGAGAATTCGGCCCAAGGTAGAAGATCTGCCCAGTCATCCTGGCGGGAGGAAACAAAATGTCGTAAATAGTCACCCAAGATCTGGTTAATTCTCTCTACTTGTCCATTGGATTGAGGATGGTATGCAGAAGAAAAATTTAATTTAATCTTGAGTTGTTTACAGAGAGCCCTCCAGAATTTAGACACAAATTGGACGCCTCTATCCGAGACGATCTGTGTAGGCAACCCGTGAAGACGAAAAATGTGTACAAAAAATTGTTTAGCCAACTGAGGCGCTGAAGGAAGACCAGGAAGAGGGATGAAATGTGCCATTTTGGAGAATCGATCAACGACCACCCAAATAACAGTGTTGCCATGGGATGGGGGTAAGTCAGTAATAAAATCCATACCAATCAGAGACCAAGGTTGTTCGGGGACAGGTAGAGGATGAAGAAAACCAGCGGGCTTCTGGCGAGGAGTCTTATCCCGGGCACAGATAGTGCAGGCTCGCACAAAGTCCACCACATCAGTCTCTAGAGTCGGCCACCAATAGAAGCGAGAGATGAGTTGCACAGATTTCTTGATGCCCGCATGACCTGCGAGATGGGAGGAGTGACCCCATTTGAGGATCCCAAGGCGTTGGCGTGGAGAAACAAAGGTCTTTCCTGGAGGAGTTTGCCTGATGGAGGCTGGAGAAGTGGAAATCAGGCAGTCAGGAGGAATGATGTGTTGAGGAGAGAGTTCAATTTCAGAGGCATCTGAGGAACGAGAGAGAGCATCGGCCCTAATGTTTTTATCAGCAGGCCGAAAGTGAATTTCAAAATTAAATCGGGCAAAGAACAGAGACCACCTGGCCTGACGAGGATTCAGCCGTTGGGCAGACTGGAGGTAGGAGAGGTTCTTGTGATCGGTGTAAATAATAACTGGAAATCTTGATCCCTCCAGCAGATGCCTCCATTCCTCAAGTGCTAATTTAATGGCTAGAAGCTCTCGATCCCCGATGGAGTAGTTCCTCTCCGCCGGAGAGAAGGTCCTGGAGAAAAAACCACAAGTAACAGCATGCCCGGAAGAGTTTTTTTGTAGAAGGACAGCTCCAGCTCCCACTGAGGAGGCATCAACCTCCAATAGGAAGGGTTTAGATGGGTCAGGTCTGGAGAGCACGGGAGCCGAAGAAAAGGCAGACTTGAGTCGTTTAAAGGCGTCTTCCGCTTGAGGAGGCCAAGACTTGGGATCGGCATTTTTTTTTGTTAAAGCCACAATAGGAGCCACAATGGTAGAAAAATGTGGAATAAATTGCCTGTAATAATTGGCGAACCCCAAAAAACGTTGGATGGCACGGAGTCCGGAGGGGCGTGGCCAATCTAAGACGGCAGAGAGTTTATCTGGGTCCATTTGTAGTCCCTGGCCAGAGACCAAGTATCCTAGAAAAGGAAGAGATTGGCATTCAAACAGACATTTCTCTATTTTGGCATAGAGTTGATTATCACGAAGTCTCTGAAGAACCATACGGACATGCTGGCGGTGTTCTTCAAGATTGGCAGAAAAAATCAGGATATCGTCCAGATATACAACAACACAGGAGTATAGTAGATCACGAAAAATTTCATTAACAAAGTCTTGGAAGACGGCAGGGGCGTTGCATAGACCAAAGGGCATGACCAGATACTCAAAGTGTCCATCTCTGGTGTTAAATGCCGTTTTCCATTCATCCCCCTCTCTGATGCGGATGAGATTATAAGCACCTCTTAAGTCCAGTTTGGTAAAAATATGGGCACCTTGGAGACGATCAAAGAGTTCAGAGATGAGGGGTAGGGGGTAGCGGTTCTTAACCGTGATTTTATTAAGACCGCGGTAGTCAATGCAAGGACGTAGAGAGCCATCTTTTTTGGACACAAAGAAAAATCCGGCTCCGGCAGGAGAGGAGGATTTACGGATAAAGCCCTTTTTTAAATTTTCTTGGACGTATTCAGACATGGCAAGAGTCTCTGGGACGGACAGAGGATAGATTCTGCCCCGGGGTGGAGTAGTGCCCGGGAGGAGGTCAATGGGACAATCATAAGGCCTGTGAGGAGGTAGAGTCTCAGCTTGTTTTTTGCAAAAAACGTCCGCAAAGTCCATATAGGCCTTAGGGAGACCGGTTACATGAGGAAGCACAGGGACACGGCAAGGTTTACTGGGAACCGGTTTTAAGCAGTCCTTGGAACAAGAGGGCCCCCAACTCTTGATCTCCCCAGTGGACCAATCCAGGATTGGGGAATGGAGTTGAAGCCAGGGAAGTCCAAGAAGGATTTCAGAAGTGCAATTGGGGAGGACCAACAGTTCAATCCTCTCGTGATGAGATCCGATGCACATTAGAAGGGGCTCCGTGCGGAAACGTATAGTACAGTCCAATCTTTCATTGTTTACACAATTGATGTAGAGGGGTCTGGCGAGACTGGTCACCGGGATGTTGAACCTGTTGACGAGAGAGGCTAAGATGAAATTTCCTGCAGATCCAGAGTCCAAGAAGGCCACAGCAGAGAAGGAGAAGGCAGAGGCAGACATCCGCACAGGCACAGTAAGACGTGGAGAAGCAGAGTAGACATCAAGGACTGTCTCACTTTTGTGCGGAGTCAGCGGACGTCTTTCCAGGCGGGGAGGACGGATAGGACAATCCTTCAGGAAGTGTTCGGTACTAGCACAGTACAGGCAGAGATTCTCCATGCGGCGTCGTGTCCTCTCTTGGGGTGTCAGGCGAGACCGGTCGACCTGCATAGCCTCCACGGCGGGAGGCACAGGAACAGATTGCAGGGGACCAGAGGAGAGAGGAGCCGGGGAGAAGAAACGCCTCGTGCGAACAGAGTCCATATCCTGGCGGAGCTCCTGACGCCGTTCGGAAAAACGCATGTCAATGCGAGTGGCAAGATGGATGAGTTCATGTAGGTTAGCAGGGATTTCTCGTGCGGCCAGAACATCTTTAATGTTGCTGGATAGGCCTTTTTTAAAGGTCGCGCAGAGTGCCTCATTATTCCAGGATAATTCTGAAGCAAGGGTACGGAACTGTACGGCATACTCGCCAACGGAAGAATTACCCTGGACCAGGTTCAACAGGGCAGTCTCAGCAGAAGAGGCTCGGGCAGGTTCCTCAAAGACACTTCGAATTTCCGAGAAGAAGGAGTGTACAGAGGCAGTGACGGGGTCATTGCGGTCCCAGAGCGGTGTGGCCCAAGCCAGGGCTTTTCCAGACAGCAGGCTGACTACGAAAGCCACCTTAGACCTTTCAGTGGGGAACTGGTCCGACATCATCTCCAAGTGTAATGAACATTGGGAAAGAAAGCCACGGCAAAACTTAGAGTCCCCATCAAATTTATCCGGCAAGGATAGTCGTATTCCAGAAGCGGCCACTCGCTGCGGAGGAGGTACAGGAGCTGGCGGAGGAGATGATTGCTGGAGCTGTGGTAGTAACTGTTGTAGCATAACAGTCAGTTGAGACAGCTGTTGGCCTTGTTGCGCAATCTGTTGTGACTGCTGGGCGACCACCGTGGTGAGGTCAGCGACAACTGGCAGAGGAACTTCAGCGGGATCCATGGCCGGATCTACTGTCACGATGCCGGCTGGCAGGTAGTGGATCCTCTGTGCCAGAGAGGGATTGGCGTGGACCGTGCTAGAGGATCGGTTCTAAGTCACTACTGGTTTTCACCAGAGCCCGCCGCAAAGCGGGATGGTCTTGCTGCGGCGGTAGTGACCAGGTCGTATCCCCTAGCAACGGCTCAACCTCTCTGGCTGCTGAAGATAGGCGCGGTACAAGGGAGTAGACAGAAGCAAGGTCGGACGTAGCAGAAGGTCGGGGCAGGCAGCAAGGATCGTAGTCAGGGGCAACGGCAGAAGGTCTGGAATCACAGGCAAGGAACACACAAGGAACGCTTTCACTGGCACTAGGGCAACAAGATCCGGCGAGGGAGTGAAGGGGAAGTGAGGTGATATAGGGAAGTGCACAGGTGTGAACACTAATTGGAACCACTGCACCAATCAGCGGTGCAGTGGCCCTTTAAATCGCAAAGACCCGGCGCGCGCGCGCCCTAGGGAGCGGGGCCGCGCGCGCCGGGACAGAACTGACGGGGAGCGAGTAAGGTACGGGAGCCGGGGTGCGCATCGCGAGCGGGCGCTACCCGCATCGCGAATCGCATCCCGGCCGGAGGTGGTAACGCAGCGCCCCGGGTCCGTGGAACCGACCGGGGCGCTGCAGTGAGGGAAGTGTAGCGAGCGCTCCGGGGAGGAGCGGGGACCCGGAGCGCTCGGCGTAACAGTGGCCACTAGGGGTCTCCCTAGGAGTCCCTGCTTCAGTGATTTCTGACTCACGCCGGCCTGGCGTTGAGTCCAAAATCACAGAGTCAGCGCAGCTCCCTGCTTGTCAGTCAGACAGGCAGAAGCGAACGCTGTTCACGTATCACTGCAGGTTACGGCAACTCTGTCTTCCAACGTTCCTCCTCTCTGTATGGCCCGTGCAAAGCCAAACAGAGAGGAGGAGACACAGAAGCTGCCGTCCCTCCCCTGTACTCAGCCTGTATTCGCGCTTCTGAGAGGGAGCGCCGCATACAGGAAGAAGGGCGGAAGCAAGCCCCGGCCAGGCATCAGATGATATTGCGCCTACAGGGCCCCGCCCACTTCCTCCACTCGTACATAGCACCATACTGAGCTACCGAAGATGGAATGAAAAAGGCATTTATAGGGGGTAATGAATTAAAAACAGGCCAGTAATAGAGTTAAAATCAAGGACAGGTGGGGGGGGGGATTAGGGAATGTGTAGATGATGATAGGTACTCTTTAAGAACTTCCTAATATATATTTAAAATAAGTGGGATTAGTCAGACTAGTTCCCACCATACAGAAAGGGCTCATGGATTGGTACATCTTGCACAAAATCATTTTGCATTGTACAGTAAAACCAATGTGTTAGCTTGAGGGGTGCAGGGTGAATAGGGTGTAGCTGTGCAGTGATGAAAGGGTGTAGCATTAACCATTAACTGTCGTGATGCCAGGGTGCGGGTTCCTCTGCATATATATATATCCTACCGCCACCTGTCCCAGGAACGATAGGGAGGAATAAAGGATTGTCCACAACCAGAATTGTAATCAACAGGAAATAACTTTACTGCAGATTTAATGCAGGATGCTATCAGCAAACAGTCTATACAGAGGACCGGACTTTAGGCTCCTCACAGGTTGGTTGGGACTTTGTAGGGAATAAGCTTTGAGGCTTGCTTTATGCTGTTGCACTGAATTTAGGGGTTTGATTTAGGTTCAGTAGTCACGTAGAATTAGCTGAATTGGAGTTAGGTAGACTCACAGTTATCAAGAAGTTGAAGAGATAGGCTTCAGGCCTAGATTTGTCTTGTAGATTTGCACAGAGCTCCGCTCGCTGTCATATCCCAGGGGAAAGAGAGCGATCAATGGTTAACAGCGCCCTTATATCTGAAGGGGGCAGGCTCAAAGCTTATTGGTTCCCCAAACCTGTCAGTCCTATCACAAAGGATTGTGGTACATCACATGACTAAATCACATGACCCGAAAGGTCCTTAACTTTAGCATAACACATTTACTATGAATCACATGACCTAAGGTCCTGTAAGTAACCTTTATATTATTAAATATTCTAAATATATACAATAAATTACAGATTTATGAGGCGACTGAGGGTTAAGAGAATCCTAACAGCACGGAGGAACTCTGACTATGGGGACTTACGACCAAAGGTACAGGACCATGTCCAGTACCGTGACACCACACCAAGATCTGAATTCATCTGACCAGGCAATGTTTTTCCATTGCTCACTGACTAAGAGGGGTATTCCAGGATTTTATGTTTTTTTTTTATTATTTAACTATGCTACAGGGGCTGTCAAGTTAGTTTTGTTCATAATATAGTGTCTGTACCTGTGTTTGATGGTGGTCTTATTAAGGGGTACTCCAGTGGAATTTTTTTTTTTTTTAAATCAACTGGTGCCAGAAAGTTAAACAGATTTGTAAATTACTTTTGTTTAAAAATCTTACTCCTTCCAGTACTTATCAGCTGCTGTATGATCCACAGGAAGTTCTTTTTTTTTAATGTATTTTCTGTCTGACCACCGTGCTCTCTGCTGGCACCTCTGTCCATGTCAGGAACTGTCCAGACCAGGAAAGGTTTGCTATGGGGATTTTCTCCTGCTCTGGACTGAGGCGTCAGCAGAGAACACTGTGGTCAGACTGGAAATAAATTAAAAAAGAATAGAACTTAATGTGGAGCATACAGCAGCTGATAAGTACTAGAATGGTTAAGATTTTTAAATAGAAGATTTCCCCCATAATGAGTTGTGTTTTGTGTGACACCTTAGCAATGAGACCTTTTTGTAGCCATCAGTTGGAACCGAACCAGCTGATATTAACTTACAGTGATAAGGGGCTGGGTGGCTTTTTAACCCCTTAAGGACACAGACCATTTTGGCCTTAACCCCTTAAGGACACAGCCCATTTTGACCTTTAAGGGGTACTCCGGCGAGTAGGGGGATAAGCCACTGGGGACCCCTGCAATTTTCAGATGCAAAGAGAGAGGATCACTCTATGGCTGAAGATGGGCGGTGCAAGGGACGGAGTATCGTGATGTCATGGCTCCTCCCCCTTGTGACATCACACCCCGCCCCCTCAATACAAGCCTATTGGAGGGGGCATGGCGGCCGTGAATGAAGCGAGCGCAGCTCCAGTGCTCGCATCACAGCAGCGCTTTAAACGTTACAGCTGTGCGCGAAGTGACGATATGCAGTGCCGTACATTTACGGCACATGTCCTTAAGGGGTTATTTTGGCATTTTCATCCACAGACCAATATGAGGCTTTTTTTTTTTTTGCTATCAGTTGTCCTTTGTAATGTAACATCATTCATTTTACCATAAAACATATAGCGCAACAAAAAAATATATTACCGTATATACTCGAGTATAAGCCGACCCGAGTATAAGCCGAGACCCCTAATTTCAACTCAAAATCCCAGGAAAAGTTATTGACTGGAGTATAAGCCTAGGGTGGGAAATACATCATCCCCCCCTGTCATCATCCAGACCCGTCATTAACATCCTCATCATCATCACCGCCTGTCATCATCCAGACCCTCATCATCATCACCTGTCATCATCCCCTTGTCATCATCCCACACATCCCCCCTTCATCATCCCCACCCCCCTTCATCATCCCCTTGTCATCATCCCCACCCCCCTTCATCATCCCCTTCTCATCATCCCCACCCCCCTTCATCATCCCCTTGTCATCATCCCCACCCCCCTTCATCATCCCCTTGTAATCATCCCACACCCCCCCTTCATCATCCCCTTGTCATCATCCCCACCCCCCTTCATCATCCTCTTGTCATCATCCCACACCCCCCCCTTCATCATCCTCTTCTCATCATCCGCCCTCAGTGGTCTTCAACCTGCGGACCTCCAGAGGTTTCAAAACTACAACTCCCAGCAAGCCCGGGCAGCCATCGGCTGTCCGGGCTTGCTGGGAGTTGTAGTTTTGAAACCTCCGGAGGTCCGCAGGTTGAAGACCACTGCGGCCTTCCACATCATCCAGCCCCCCTCTCACCCCCCTTTAGTTCTGTACAGTACTCACCTCCGCTCGGCGCTGGTCCGGTGCTGCAGGACTGTCCGGTGCTGCAGGACTGTCCGGAGAGGAGGTGGTCCGGTGGGATAGTGGTTCCGGGCTGCTATCTTCACCGGGGGCGCCTCTTCTCCGCGCTTCGGGCCCAGAATAGAGGCGTTGCCTTGACAATGACGCAGAAGTACGTTGGCAATGAACGTACCTCTGCGTCGTTGTCAAGGCAACGTGACTATTCTGGGGCTGGGCCCGAAGCGCTTAGAAGAGGCCTACCCGGTGAAGATAGCAGCCCGGAACCACTATCCCACCAGACGATCTCCTCACCGGACAGTCCTGCAGCACCGGACCAGCGCCGAGCGGAGGCGAGTACTGTACAGAACTAAAGGGGGTGAGAGGGGGCTGGATGACGTCGAAGGCCGCAGTGGTCTTCAACCTGCGGACCTCCGGAAGTTTCTGCCCGGGCTTGCTGGGAGTTGTAGTTTTGAAACTTCTGGAGGTCCGCAGGTTGAAGACCACTGCGGGTGGAGAGTTCACTCGAGTATAAGCCGAGGGGGGTGTTTTCAGTACGAAAAATCGTGCTGAAAAACTCGGCTTATACTCAAGTATATACGGTATTTGTGTGGGGAAATTGAAAAGAAAACCGCACTTGTGCAAATTTTGGAAGGATTTGTTGTCTTGTTGTCACGCTGTACACTGTACGGTAAAAATGTTTCATTTATTCTGTGGGTCTATACGATTACTGTAAAATGAAACCCATGATTACATACTTTTCTATTATTGTACCGCTTTAAAAAAATCTTAAACTTTTTTTAACAAAATTAGTATGTTTAAAATCACTCAATTTTGACCACCTATAACTTTCTCAGTTTTACTTGTACGGGGTGGTATTAGGGCTCATTTTTTTGCTTAATGATCTGTACTTTTTATTGGTACCACTTTTGCGTATATGTAACTCTTTAATTGTTTTTCATTTTTATTTTTTCGGAATGTGATGTGACAAAAAAGCAGCAATTTTGGACTTTTTTTTTGTTTACCCTTACGCTGGAGCGGGGTGAACGGCCGGAGCAGGTGAGGGGACCTCCAGCCGCCATGTTGAATGATCGTATCCCCACGGCACCGCTGCGGGTGATCCAATCTTCCATTAAAACAACCGCATTGATACAGATGCTGTGATCTGTATTGATTACATGTACAGGTTGTAAGTGTACGTCCTGGTGCATTAAGTATAATTTATACTTAAGTAAAATTTATACTTATAGTATAATTTCAGCTGTTGTTGTTACGCCTAGCGCTCCGGGTCCCCGCTCCTCCCCGGAGCGCTCACGGCGTCTTTCTCCCTGCAGCTCCCCGGTCAGTCCCGCTGACCGGGAGCGCTGCTCTGTCATGGCCGTTGGGGATGCGATTCGCACAGCGGGACGCGCCCGCTCGCGAATCGCATCCCAGGTCACTTACCCGTTCCCGTCCCCTGCTGTCATGTGCTGGCGCACGCGGCTCCGCTCTCTAGGGCGCGCGCGCGCCAGCTCCCTGAGACTTAAAGGGCCAGTGCACCAATGATTGGTGCCTGGCCCAATTAGCTTAATTGGCTTCCACCTGGTCCCTGACTATATCTATCCTCCTCCCATGCACTTCCTTGCCGGATCTTGTTGCCCTTGTGCCTAGTGAAAGCGTTTTGTGTGTTTAAAGCCTGTGTACCAGAACTTCTGCTATCTCCCCTGACTACGAACCTTGCCGCCTGCCCCCGACCTTCTGCTACGTCCGACCTTGCTTCTGTCTACTCCCTTGTACCTCGCCTATCATCAGCAGCCAGAGAGGTGAGCCGTTGCTAGTGGATACGACCTGGTCACTACCGCCGCAGCAAGACCATCCCGCTTTGCGGCGGGCTCTGGTGAAAACCAGTAGTGTCTTAGAACCGGTCCACTAGCACGGTCCTCGCTATCCCTCTCTGGCACAGAGGATCCACCTCCTGCCAGCCGGCATCGTGACAGTAGATCCGGCCATGGATCCCGCTGAAGTTCCTCTGCCAGTTGTCGCTGACCTCCCTACGCTGGTCGCCCAGCAAGCTCGTCAGATCGCCCAACAAGATCACCAGCTGTCGTACTTGACCACCATGACACAGCAACTCCAGTCACAATTACAGCAAGTACAGTCACAGCTACAGCAGCAACAACCATCTCCTCCGCCAGCTCCTGCACCCCTTCCGCAGCGAGTGGCCACTCCTAGCCTCCGCCTGTCCTTGCCGGACAAATTTAATGGGGACTCTAAGTTTTGCCGTGGCTTTCTTTCACAATGTTCCCTGCACATGGAGATGATGTCGGACCAGTTTCCTACTGAAAGGTCTAAGGTGGCTTTCGTAGTCAGCCTTCTGTCTGGAAAAGCTCTGTCATGGGCCACACCGCTCTGGGACCGCAATGACCCCGTCACTGCCTCTGTACACTCCTTCTTCTCGGAAATTCGAAGTGTCTTTGAGGAACCTGCCCGAGCCTCTTCTGCTGAGACTGCCCTGCTGAACCTGGTCCAGGGTAATTCCTCCGTTGGCGAGTACGCCATACAATTCCGTACTCTTGCCTCTGAACTATCCTGGAATAATGAGGCTCTCTGCGCGACCTTTAAAAAAGGCCTATCCAGCAACATTAAAGATGTTCTGGCCGCACGAGAGACTCCTGCTAACCTGCATGAACTCATTCATCTAGCCACTCGCATTGACATGCGTTTTTCTGAGAGGCATCAAGAGCTCCGCCAGGAAAAAGACTTAGATCTCTGGACACCTCTCCCACAGTCTCCACTGCAATCTGCGCCTAGGCCTCCCGCCGAGGAGGCCATGCAAGTGGATCGGTCTCGCCTGACCCTGGAAGAGAGGAATCGCCGTAAGGAAGAGAACCTTTGTCTGTACTGTGCCAGTACTGAACATTTTTTGGTGGATTGCCCAATCCGTCCTCCACGTCTGGGAAACGCACGCTCGCACCCAGCTCTCGTGGGTGTGGCGTCTCTTGATGCTAAGTCGGCTTCTCCACGTCTCACGGTGCCTGTTCGGATTTCTACTTCAGCCAGCTCTTCCCTCTCAGCCGTGGCCTGCCTGGACTCTGGAGCTTCTGGGAATTTTATTCGGGAGTCCTTAGTGAATAAATTCCGCATTCCGGTGACCCGTCTTGTCAAGCCACTCCACGTTTCCGCGGTCAACGGAGCCAGGTTGGATTGCACCGTGCGTTTCCGCACGGAGCCCCTCCTAATGTGCATCGGACCTCATCACGAGGAAATTGTATTTTTGGTCCTTCCTAATTGCACTTCTGAAGTTCTCCTTGGACTACCCTGGCTTCAACACCATTCCCCAACCCTGGATTGGTCCACTGGGGAGATCAAGAGTTGGGGCCCCTCTTGTTTCAAGGACTGCCTTCAACCGGTTCCCAGTACTCCCTGCCGTGACCCTGTGGTTCCTCCTGTATCCGGTCCCCCTAAGGTCATTAAGGACTCTGCCTGCCACAGGAAATGCCTCTCCCCCCCTCCCAGTCCCATCAGGCAAGCCCCTGTGTCCCCGCATGGCCCTCGTCCTGGTGTCACACTGCCCCGTGCCAGGTCTCGCCCTCTGCCCTCTCTCCCCATTCCTACTCCTGCTGTTCTGCCTGCCGTTGAGGAATCCCTCCATCCTTTCCCGGTGTCCTCATCCCAGGGGAGGCAGTTACCGGATAAAGAGAAGGGGAGACCTAAGGGGGGGGGTACTGTTACGCCTAGCGCTCCGGGTCCCCGCTCCTCCCCGGAGCGCTCACGGCGTCTTTCTCCCTGCAGCTCCCCGGTCAGTCCCGCTGACCGGGAGCGCTGCTCTGTCATGGCCGTTGGGGATGCGATTCGCACAGCGGGACGCGCCCGCTCGCGAATCGCATCCCAGGTCACTTACCCGTTCCCGTCCCCTGCTGTCATGTGCTGGCGCGCGCGGCTCCGCTCTCTAGGGCGCGCGCGCCAGCTCCCTGAGACTTAAAGGGCCAGTGCACCAATGATTGGTGCCTGGCCCAATTAGCTTAATTGGCTTCCACCTGGTCCCTGACTATATCTATCCTCCTCCCATGCACTTCCTTGCCGGATCTTGTTGCCCTTGTGCCTAGTGAAAGCGTTTTGTGTGTTTAAAGCCTGTGTACCAGAACTTCTGCTATCTCCCCTGACTACGAACCTTGCCGCCTGCCCCCGACCTTCTGCTACGTCCGACTTTGCTTCTGCCTACTCCCTTGTACCTCGCCTATCTTCAGCAGCCAGAGAGGTGAGCCGTTGCTAGTGGATACGACCTGGTCACTACCGCCGCAGCAAGACCATCCCGCTTTGCGGCGGGCTCTGGTGAAAACCAGTAGTGTCTTAGAACCGGTCCACTAGCACGGTCCTCGCTATCCCTCTCTGGCACAGAGGATCCACCTCCTGCCAGCCGGCATCGTGACAGTTGTCTTGGCTTTCCATTCCTTTTTGCACCTTCCTATCTTTGTGTGTTAAATACTTTTTCCCTTTGTCATTTTAACATTATTACACATAACATAACTTCTTAGCTTATTTGTTTTGGTATCTTTTATATATATATATATATATATATATATATATATATATATATATATGGATTACATGGGTAACTACCAACATCTGGTGTAAATTTCCTTTCAATAGCACCTTGGTAAAAAAAAAAAAAAAAAGTGACATGTTCTATGCTTATTTCATATGCTGTATGTGTAGCCAATCAGATCACTGGAGTTTACCTTGTAAATAACATTTACATTAAAACTAATTCACTAAAACTGATTGCTGGATTACTGGATATCTAAGACTCCCTGTGATCTCCTTTAGGGCACCCCACAAAGCAGCGGCTCCACTTAGAGAGCCTGCACCCCATATGGGAGATCACGGGGGGGGGGGGGGGGGCAGGGCCGGTGTTAGGGGGGGGCAACCCAGGCAATTGCCTAGGGCCCCCATCCCCCAGGGTGCCCCCTGCCGGCTGCTCAGTGGGGGGGGGGGGGCAACTGTTTTTAAGTGTCCGCAGCGCCGGCTGCTTGTTGAAGTTTAGCAACCCGGCCACTTTAAAACCATGACCAGCGGCAGACCCGGACACTTCTGCTTTCACTATTTTTCACATTTCCTTACCTGGCTGCGCTCCGCGGGCTCAGGTAATGCGGCGGGTTTTGTGGGCTGTGTGGATAATATGACGAGTGACGTGTCCTGCCGGGTCCTCTATGCTGCGTCAGGGACGTCACTCCTCATTTCCTGCAGTGCCGGTGTAGTGAAAAAAACTGTGTCTTGAAGCGTTTTGTGTCCGCGGCTGCAGGAAATGAGGAGTGACGTCCCTGACGCCGCATAGAGGACTCGGCAGGAAACGTCACTCGTCATATTATCCCCACAGCCCACAAGACCTGCCGCATTACCTGAGCCTGCCGAGCACGGCCAGGTAAGGAAATATGGAAAAAAGAAAAAGTAGGGGGGGGGAGGGGAACTATACTGCCAACCTAATGTGGTGGAACATACTGCCAACCTAATGTGGGGGACTGCCCACCTAAAGTGGAGGAACATACTGCCTACCTAATGTGGGGGAACACATTGCCAACCTAATGTGGAGGGAACTATACTGCCAACCTAATGTGGAGGGAACTATACTGCCAACCTAATGTGGGGAAACACATTGCCAACCTAATGTGGAGGGAACTATACTGCCAACCTAATGTGGGGGATCTATACTGCCAACCTAATGTGGGGAAGCTATACTGTCTACCTAATGTGGGGGAACATACTGCCAACTTAATGTTTCGGGAACTATACTGCCAACCTAATGTGGGGGAACTATACTGCCAACCTAATGTGGGGGGAACTATACTGCCAACCTAATGTGGGGGGAACTATACTGCAATCCTAATGTGGGGGAACTTTACTGCCAACCTAATTTGGGAGAACTGCAACCTAATGTGTGGGGGATCTATACTGCCAACCTAATGTGGGGGATCTATACTGCCAACCTAATGTTGGGGAACTATACTGTCTACCTAATGTGGGGGAACTATACTGTCTACCTAATGTGGGGGAACATACTGCCAACTTAACGTGGGGGAACTATACTGCCAACCTAATGTGGGGGAACTACAACCTAATGTGGGGGAACTATACTGTCAACCTAATGTGGGGGGAACTACAACCTAATGTGGGGGGGCTATACTGACAACCTAATGTGGGGGAAACTATACTGCCAACCTAATGTGGGGGGAACTATACTGCCAACCTAATGTGGGGGGACTATTCTGCCAACTTAATGTGGGGGGACTATACTGCCAACCTAATGTGGGGGGAACTATATTGCCAACCTAATGTGGGGGAACACATTGCCAACCTAATGTGGAGGGAACTATACTGCCAACCTAATGTGGAGGGAACTATACTGCCAACCTAATGTGGGGAAACACATTGCCAACCTAATGTGGAGGGAACTATACTGCCAACCTAATGTGGGGGATCTATACTGCCAACCTAATGTGGAGGGAACTATACTGCCAACCTAATGTGGGGGATCTATACTGCCAACCTAATGTGGGGGAACTATACTGCCAACCTAATGTGGGGGAACATACTGCCAACCTAATGTGGGGGAACTATACTGCCAACCTAATGTGGGAGAACATATTGCCAACCTAATGTGGGGGAACTATACTGCCAACCTAATGTGGGGGAACATACTGCCAACCTAATGTGGGGGAACTATACTGCCAACCTAATGTGGGAGAACATACTGCCAACCTAATGTGGGGGAACTATACTGCCAACCTAATGTGGGGGATCTATACTGCCAACCTAATGTGGGAAAGCTATACTGTCTACCTAATGTGGGGGAACATACTGCCAACTTAATGTTTCGGGAACTATACTGCCAACCTAATGTGGGGGAACTATACTGCCAACCTAATGTGGGGGGAACTATACTGCCATCCTAATGTGGGGGGAACTATACTGCAAACCTAATGTGGGGGAACTTTACTGCCAACCTAATTTGGGAGAACTGCAACCTAATGTGTGGGGGAACTATACTGCCGACCTAATGTGGGGGATCTATACTGCCAACCTAATGTTGGGGAACTATACTGTCTACCTAATGTGGGGGAACTATACTGTCTACATAATGTGGGGGAACATACTGCCAACTTAACCTGGGGGAACTATACTGCCAACCTAATGTGGGGGAACTACAACCTAATGTGGGGGAACTATACTGTCAACCTAATGTGGGGGGAACAACAAACTAATGTGGGGGGGGGGGAGGCTATACTGCCAACCTAATGTGGGGGAAACTATACTGCCAAACTAATGTGGGGGGAACTATACTGCCAACCTAATGTGGGGGAACTATACTGCCAACTTAATGTGGGGGGACTATACTGCCAACCTAATGTGGGGGGAACTATACTGCCAACCTAATGTGGGGGAACTATACTGCCAACCTAATGTGGGGGGGCTATACTGCCAACCTAATGTGGGGGAACTATACAAAAATATAAAATTGTACTATTCTGATCCCTGTAACTCTTTTATTTTTCTGTATATGGGGGTGTATGAGGTCATTTTTTGCGCTGTGATTTGTAGTTTTTATCGGTATCATTTTTGTTTTGATGGGACTTATCAATTGCTTTTTTAGATACTTTTTATGGTATTTGAAGTGACCAAAAATGTGCAAATCTAGTTAGTGCACTATAACGACTTTTGGGGCTCCTCTTCTGATTTTGCCTAGGGCCACGCTAAGCCTAAAACCGGCCCTGGGGAGGAGTCATGGGTGGCTAGCAAGCAGTTGGACTCTCACAATCTGACTCGTATCCTTAGGATAGGGTATAAGTTTTTGTTTCACGGAGTACCGCTTTAAGTTTTTCATCTACTGCACAAACATAATGAAAAGAACATTCTGTTGAATTTATTTTTTTAAGCTGAGATTCTCAATTTTTCCCAACAAGTTAATTCTGCATTAATAATATATCCTACATGAATACACCGAGGTCAGTCATCTTGACAGATATAATACGTTAAACATATTTTTACGAATGTATTCTGCAAGCGATCAGAAATAGCGGCCCATATGCTTTTAGCTTAAATTTTACTTGCAAAACAGAAAAGAATTTCGCGTCCAGATATCAGGCTCTATGCGTCTGTGGAGCGAACTCCTCAATGTTTATGAAGTGAAATCATTAACAAGTACATCTTGATATTCGCAATTGATTTACATTGACTTTGAGCAGTTACACTGTCTCCACCTGGTGGTCAAAGTTTGCTGACCATGTCTCTCGGATGTTGTTCTGTTCAGTATATTTCCCTCTGTTATTGGTAATAAAACTGTCAGGTCTTTTTTATCCTAATACCCAGAAGACATTATTTCCGTCACGGATGTGTTTAAAGCCTAACTATGCAAATGCTGCTTTGATTTACACATGATTTTCTTAAAAGCAAAAAGACAAAGCAATTTTGCCTGGCTATATGTGGCTGAAAATCCGTGGAGGAAAAGTACTGCATGGAAAATTGGAGAGAAGTATGGATGCAGTACCACTTTGGATTGGCTTGCTGTAGGTGGCGATAAAGAGACGAACCATCCAGAAGAGTTTATAATTTAGCCATTTGTTATATGATAAGACTGTAGTTTAATAAAAAAATATATATATATAATGTTTGTTCTTGCATTTATCTCATCGCTTATACCTTACACATTAGGTTAGCAGTAAAATATATATTAGATAGATAGATAGAAAGATTTGAGACAGATAGATAGACATGAGATAGATAGATAGATAGATATGAGACAGATAGATAGATATGAGATTGACAGATGATAGATGATAGATAGATAGATAGATAGATAGATAGATATGAGATAGACAGACAGACAAATACATAGATAGATAGATAGATAGATGATAGATAGATGATAGATAGATAGATGATAGAAAGATGATAGATAGATAGATAGATAGATGAGAGATAGATATGAGATAGATAGATAGATATGAAATAGATAGATAGATAGATATCCACTCCAAAAAACGAGAAGCCGCAGCACTCCAGTAAGGTGAATAAGATTTATTGACCCAACATCAGCTAGATAGATAGATAGATAGATATGAGATAGATAGATGATAGATATGAGATAGATAGATAGATAGATATGAGATAGATAGATAGATAGATATGAGATAGATAGATGATAGATATGAGATAGATAGATAGATAGATAGATATGAGATGGACAGCCAGACAGCCAGACAAATAGATAGATATGAGATAGATAGACAGACAGACAGATAAATAGATATATATGAGATAGATAGATAAATATGAGATCAATAGATAGATAGACATGAGATAGATAGATAGATATGAGATAGATAGATATGAGATAGATAGATATGAGATAGATATGTGGAGTCAGGGTGCAATGCAAGGTAAATGCAGGGCAGATGTTATGGCCCAAGGGGCATATGGTATTAACCCCTTCTTGTCGTGACACCAGGGTGTGGTTTAGCCTTAACCACCCGAAGGTAATACCGCTGATCCTGGGTTAGGCAGGAGCAATGAAGACACCAACGCTAGATTAAGGATAACAGCAGCTTTACTGAGGCAAGACAGGTGATGTAGTCTTTGCAGTACAGCCAAATATCCCAGGGAGGTGACCAGTGACACAGGGGGACCTCACAGGCTTGCTGGAACTTTCAGTAGTTAGACTGACTTTAGTGCAGGCCACAGTGACTACAGATGGACTTGACTTGACATGGTGACTGACAATATGATGACTTGACTTACTGATGACCGACTTGTGGCTGAAGGACTTTAAGCTTGAGGCCTCCAATGCTCTGGACACAGATGCTGGAACAACTTGACTGCACTGGACCTCAGCAGGAAAGAGAGAGATTGCAGCCCCACCCTGGTTATATAGGGGGGCTGTGCAAGGAGCCCATAGGTCACTTGGGGGGTCACCTGGTCAATGAAGCCTCCTGGGTAACAATCATTTGATCAAAACATTAAAGCAACAGTACATTATATATACAAAAAATGTACAACATGGTGAACTGTAAGGGGGGCCCTGGGGACATGCAGGGACTCTGCCTGACAGGGCAGGAGGACAGAATGGGGCCACATCATCCCGTACTGGGACATCACAGATAGATAGGAAATAAATAGATAGATATGTCATGGGTAGGAGATAGATATAGATAGATAGATAGATAGATATGACAGATGTAGGAGATAGATATAGATAGATTAATAGATAGATAGATAGATACAGAAATATAGAACAGAACAGACATTACATTTTTCTCAAATCCATTCCTGGCTTTGAACTCAATAATTGCAATTGCAAACCTGAAAATGTGAACATATCCTTACTGTATACTGGAAAATGTACAAGCTTTTTTTCTGCTTTTATTGTATTACTACATACTGCCTTAAAGAGATAGTGTCACCTAGATTTTTTTTCCTCATTAGTGGCAGATTTTGAAAAAAAAATTCTTGTTTTCTAATCTGTTTCTATTTTCTGTTTGTAATTTTTTTGTTAAATTTTTTGTAAATTTTTATGGGGGCTGCCATCTTGCCTGAGCTGTGTTTAACACCATTTACATATATGCTTTACAGCAGGACTCATGGACCATAGACAGCAATAGACAGGACCTGTCTCATTTAGATGAATTTGAGACCTTTACAGAGGTCATTCTACAAGGAGGGGAATGATGGTGGATCCAGTGTTATCTTTCTACTAGTTACATAGTAACATAGTACATAAGGTCGAAAAAAGACGAGAGCCAATCAAGTTCAGCCTATAACCCTAATGAGTCCCTACTCTGTTGATATAGATCTAGAATCCATAACCTGTAATGTTATTATTCTCCAAAAATGCATCCAGACCCCTTTTAAATTATTTTACAGAGTTCACCATGACCACCTCCTCAGGCAGAGAATTCCACAGTCTCACTGCTCTTACAGTAAAGAACCCCCGTCTGTGCTGGTGTGAAAACCTTCTATCCTCTAGACGTAGAGGAAGCCCCCTTGTTATAGATACAGTCCTGGGTATAAATAGATCATGGGGGAGATCTCTGTACTGTCCCCTGATATATTTATACATAGTTATTAGGTCTCCCCTAAGCCTTCATTTTTCCAAACAAAATAACCCTAATTCTGATAATCTTTCTGGGTACTGTAGTCCTCCCATTCCCCGTATTACTCTGGTTGCCCATCTTTGAACTCTCTCCAGCTCCACTATATCTTTCTTGTACACTGGTGCCCAGTACTGTACACAGTATTCTATGTGTGGTCTGACTAGTGATTTGTACAGCAATAGAATTATTTCCTTGTCGTGGGCATCTATGCCCCTATTGATGCACCCCATGATTTTATTTGCCATGGCCGCAGCTGCCCTACACTGGTCACTACAGCTAAATTTACTATTAAAGGGTACCTCTCATCAAAAAAACGTTTGATATATTATAGATTAATGTATGCAGAATAACTTTTCAATTGCATGTTATTAAAATATATGCTTTATTCTATTTAATTTTCCACTTTGAAGAAATGACCACTAGGGGTCTCCCTACCAGTCCTGGCAGCAAGCATTTCAGACTCATGCTGGAGTCCTAAACACTACGAGCTGCCAGTCTGCTTTGTTCACAAAGGAGAACACTCAGATCTGCCAGCCTGCTTTGTTCACAGCCTGTTTGGCTGTGAACAAAGCAGGCTGGCAGCTCTGAGTGTTTAGGACTCCAGCATGAGTCAGAAATGCTTGCTGACAGGACTGATCGGGAAAAATACAATAGAAAGAAGCATATTTTTCATTAACATGCTATTGGAAAGTTATTCAACATTCATTAATCTAAAATATATCAAAAGTTTATTTGATGAGAGGTACCCTTTAACTAAGACTCCCAAGTCCTTTTCCAAGTCAGGAACACAGTTCAGAAACAAGATAGTCGGCACCGCTACCCCTATTAACCCTTCAGTCTGTGACTGGTCTCGGGTATTCACACTATGCAGGTGTGCGGAATCCTATGCAGCTATTCGATGTGAAAACACACTGCTACCTCTCGGGTTCCTAGTCTCATTGAAACAAATCTTCAAGTCATGCGATGAAATAGAAAGAAGGGACGTCACTCACCAGGTTGCAGTGTGAACTTTGTTTATTATCTTCAGTGCAAGGACGGGGAGTTACATAGGACGGTCTTCCAGGGACGCAGCTGTGTGCTGGGTTACAGCTGTTGCGTGTGCGCCTGTACGCTTCATCAGACCCTACCTGTTCCTGTTCACACGTCAGCCTTATAGGAACACCTCCTCAGTGACGTGTGCGGAACAGGTGCATCATTAATACAGGTATTACAAACAAAATTCAGTTAAAAAACAGTGAAAGCTGACCTAAAACTATGCACTTGTTCACAGGAACATGCTGTAATCCACTCTTTCATTCATTCCAAGGTTGCCTGCTGCATTCAATTTAATTATCCATTTCGCTTCAGTTTGAAGTAATGCTTTTCTCTATGTTATCTCTATTAGCAACCACTTCTAAACCTTGGAACCTTGGAACACAAGTGAATCACAGTTGCTCTATAAACCGCGGAGCACCTTTTTTCGAATGAACCGAATACACGTGTTCTCTGAACCGGGTATTGAGAGAACGCTTTGTACTTCCGATATAAAATCGGCCACATGTACAAATCATTGCATAAATGACCCATTGTGTTCTGCATGTAATTAAATTCTTTATGTGAATCTCTTCACCTCCAATTATTGTTGTCTTGCCTGATTTTAAATGGGCACACCATATACACGACCCACATTTATGGTTTCCTACAGGGCCTGTTCTTTTTAGCAAATCTACATTTTTGGGTTTTGAGATAAAGTTGCTACTGGTGAGCACATACTTAAAATTTTTACAACGTTTAAATGCTACAAGCGGTTGACTATGCAGTCATTTTCCAATTTCAGCATCATTTTCAATGATAAGCCAATTTTTATTAATAGTACAATAAAAAAGAAAACGTAGCCTGCACTCACCGCACAGTACGGGTATCACGGCCTCGGATTCCGGACCTCCTCGGTGACGTGGGAGTAACAGCCACTGCTGACAGCGCTCAGAAAATGGGCAACAGCCGGCGGTTTTGCGTTACAATCAACGCTTCTTCCGGCCCCAGGGTCACATGACCCTCTTCCTATTGAAAAAACAAAAGTTGGATTCAAAATGGCCGCCATGGTCACCACCCATCTTGAAAAGTTCCCCCCCTCACATATACTAATGTGCCACAAACAGGAAGTTAATATCACCAACCATTCCCATTTTATTAAGGTGTATCCACATGAATGCCCCCCCCCTGTATTATGATCACTATTTCCTAGGTATCCTTCTACTTGCACATTAGTTATTCTGTCAGGTCTGTTTGTTAATATTAAGTCTAGTAGGGCGCCTCCTCTGGTCGGGCCCTGCACCATTTGGGACAGATAATTGTCTTTAGCTATAGTCAGAAACCTGTTTCCTTTATGAGATTCACAGGTCTCGGTCTCCCAGTTTATATCAGGATAGTTAAAGTCCCCCATTATTATCACCTCATTCTGATTTGCTGTTTATTTGCTCAGTAATTGATCTTCTGCCTCTTCCATTATGTTTGGTGGTTTATAGCTTATACCCCTATCAGAATTTTTTTATTTTCATCTCCATATATTTCTATCCATAATGACTCCACATTATCATTTCCCTCCCATATATCCTCCCGCAGTGCGGCCTTCTACTGGTGTCACCTTTCACTGTATTCCTGTCTGATGATCCGTACAGAACAGGAAATCTCAGTTATGTTTCAGAATAGAAACTGCAAGATTTTAGGATTATTATAAAATATACAAAGCAAAATGGGAAATAAAAAAACACAACCAAAAAATATGGTTAACCTAAAAACCTAATTTGAACAATAAGTCATCTTATGATGACACATTACCTTTAAAAACAATTATGGAGGACTTATTTTACAACAGCAATGTATTTAACTATCATTTAGTTATAGTTATTATTATTATTATTGGATGAATATGACGCAGCCATAAAAGTTATCAGGATCAACCAAGAGATTTTTCAGCGGAAGAGATTTTTCAGGTCAGCACATGGGAGGGGGATCAGCACATGGGAGGGGGATCAGCACAGGGGAGGGGGATCAGCACAGGGGAGGAGGATCAGCACAGGGGAGGGGGATCAGCACAGGGGAGGAGGATCAGCACAGGGGAGGGGGATCAGCACAGGGTAGGAGGATCAGCACAGGGGAGGAGGATCAGCACAGGGGAGGAGGATCAGCACTGGGGAAGGGGATCAGCACTGGGGAAGGGGATCAGCACAGGGGAAGAGGATCAGCAGTAGTTAAGCAAAATGCCTAAGTTTCATGCGTTAGCTACTTTCGGCTTTTCCAACCACCTCCAGCAGCCGCAAACAGGCTAGATGGGCCAGGAAGGCTAATATAGGAGACGGGACAACCCCTTTAAAAACCCACACCAGCTACTGGTGTAAATTATAGTAAATTATGTGGGCTGTGACTACATATCCCTGCCCACTTTTTCATAAGTGGTGGGCATTGCAAAAATGGGACAAAAATCTCAAACAATTGCGCAAACAAGCTTTCCGCAAAAATTTGCAACATATTTATGCCAAAAACTAGAGTATTAACATCAGCTAAATCCTCCCATGTAGTCTAGCCCTTCGTACTAACCCAACTACAAATAGGAATAACATGGTGGGTTTGAAAAGAACGAAGTGGAATTGGTCGTGGAGGCTGAGTGCTTCAAAGAGGCGTACAGGAGGGGGGTGAAATCGAAAGGAGTCCCTACAGGCTTTTGATGGTATAGCAAGAGGTATGTTGATCACCTACTGGAAGAGGTGGCACAGCAAGAACAGCATAAAAATAGTCCTTTGACTAAAGAACTTATCTACCGAAAATTTGGCTAAACAGCTGGATTTAATTAAAATCCGATAGCTTATTCAGATTTGGCCACATAAAGCAGAGCACCCTGTCCCAGCGCTCTGTACCCAGCCCAGAGGATGTTAGCGGAGCAGCAAAGCATATAGTAAATGCCCTTTTGCCCTTCTCACATGCCCCTATAACGTAAGGTCTGGGATTAATAATACCCTTGCTTACAAGACTTGTGGGATGTTTCCTGACTCATTCAATGATGGAAGGCAAAGCCATCCCTTTGGGTCATATTAAAATATATTAGGGAATAAAAAAAATCCCATTTCTCTAATATAGTATAAGAATCATTTTCTGTAGCACTGGAAGTAATCGTATAAAATTAAGGTGCAGAGAATTAAAAAAAATTCCCTATGGTTTCCATGCAAACCCATTAGACTGTGGTGAATACACTGGGAATCCCCCAAATGCTTAATCTTTGAAAATGCTAGTATATTAAATAATAAAGCAAACATTTATATCTCCTTGGAATACCCCTTTAAAATAATGTATGTTCCAGTATAACTTCTGAATTGCTGTAGATATGTTGATGAAACCTGGGACACACCTGTGTCTCCACAGTTATGGGACTTTCGGGACATCTTCTGATTGCATTAATCTTGGGCCGCGGAGATTGTTTAGGAGTTTTAGACATCCTGCTGTCAAATTAATATCATGGTAAAGTATGATTTAACTGCCATGTGGGGCTGGGAAAGGGGACAGGGCAGGCGGGGGAGAAAAGATTTATTGCAGGTTGAGCGTAGCTTGAAGGGGATGATAACACATTAGTGTAGGGAAGGAGTGAACATGGCAGCCTTAAAGTGCAGGGCCTATCACTGCTGGGGTTTGAGGATAATTGGAAAGCTGGGTGGCACCCAGTATGAGTGCCACCCAGCTTTTTCAGTCTTCTGAAGAGCTCCAATATGGCTGCCTTGGGCAGGGAGGAGCAGAGAAAAGTTAGTGCAAGGGCAGAGAGAGGGGTCTAGTTTCACGTTGGCCATGGGGCAATGCACTACGATGTCAGATGAAGCTATATTTATTCTGTTTATGTAACACTTAGTAGTAAATAAGCTGCCTGGTATGAGCACAATGTCAAGTAAACTCCATGTTCACATTCCCTTTGTTATGATAATATTCCTCATTAACACAAGCAATATGAGGACGTTGGGAACCTTGGCCATATTTAGACTTCATTCAGATGTAGGGTTTCATTTCCTCTTTAATAATTGATTTTCTATCTTGGTATACATTCTGTTTTTTGTGTCCCAATAAGAAATAACATGGGGCGGAGAATGGCTTTAGTAATTGTTTACTAGTCCAAAATAATTAAACAAGTTTTTTCTAAAATAATAATAATACAAAATAAATTAATATTATTAAAACAAATTTAGATTGTTAGTAACGTCTAGTTTACATCTTTATTATCTAAACACAGGCAGGTACAGGGTATATGATTAAGTGTTTACTTATTGTTGCATAGAATTTTCAATAACATTTCTTATTCTGAGACACCATTTAATTGGAGATCTGCATTTCTGCATGAGTGCATTTCTAATTCAGAGGTAGATGGGTTTAAAGGGGTTACCCAACATAAGGTGACTTTGCTAATTACCAGTAATGGACATGCTTACCAAGGATCAGTGCATGTGTTAGTGTAAATGGCCGTGTCCTGTGTCCCCCATTACACTGCTGGCTTATATGTGTGAATTGGCTATTTCCTGCATTAGTGTTCTGCCTCAGACTACCATCCCAAGGATCCCTTGTTTCTAGGTGGGAGGTGGCTTATCTTCCTCCCACTCATTAGCCACCTCACCCATTGGATCACAGCTACACTCCCTTCCATGTGTGGTGTGCTTTAAACTACAATTCCCTGCAGCCCTGTGAAAAATGTTCTCCCTCTTAGCAGTCGCTTCACCCATTGAAGCACAGACACGCTCTCTTTCAACACCTGATAAGTGATGCATTGTCTCGGGTTGCACTGCAACCTGGGAGACGAGAAAACACTCATTTTGTATGTTGCTAAAAATGAACATCCGGGGCAAAGATCACATACGAATTGCGGGACCAGACACTAAGCACAGGTGCAGACCTATAATATGAACTACACAATCTGTACAGCCCCTGTAGCATAGTCAAATAAAAAAAATTCTTGAATACGCCTTTAAATGTTGTCTGGTTTTGAAAGCCCCTCTTCATATATGCTATTTGAGTATTCCCAGTTATATGAAATCTGACTTGGCTTACAGCACTAATGCATACACGTAAATCAGTCAAGGAAGGGAGGGATGGTGGAGGGAGGCTCACCACTGCCTCTTTGACGCTTGAGCTCTGAATATGAAATAAGGCTGACAAATTGCCTTTAAAGGGGTTGTCCAGGAAAAACTTTTTTTTTATATAAATCAACTGGCTCCAAAAAGTTAAACAGATTTGTAAATTACTTCTGTTAAAAAATCTTAATCCTTTCAGTACTTATGAGCTTCTGAAGTTGAGTTGTTCTCTGATGACACCTGTCTCGGTAACTGTCCAGAGTAGAAGCAAATCCCCATAGCAACCTTCTACTCTGTGCAGTTCCTTAGACAAGCAGATATGTCAGCAGAGAGCACTGTTGCCTGACAGAAAAGAACAACTCAACTTCAGCATCTGATAATTATTGGAAGGATTAAGATTTTTTAATAGAAGTAATTTACAAATCTTTTTAACTTTCTGGAGCCAGTTTATATATAAAAAAAATATTTTTTCCTGGAATACCCCTTTAACAGAAAAGTGTTAAATCATTCATGCAGGACCCTCATCTATTAACCAGAACAGAAAAAGCTACAGCCCCTAATGAATGATAAAATCCCATCTTAGAGCAATGGTTCTTTTCCCAACCCAGTCCTCAAGGCCCATTAACATTTCAGGTTTTTTTTTCAGTTACTCCATTGGAATAGAACAGGGGCAATTTCAAATACCGCTGATGGGTCTTGAGGGCTGGGTTGGAGAACCTTGACTTAGAGAATAGTCATCCAGATATTTTTTTTATTATTATTTCATATCAAATGCACAAATCTCCGATACAACACAAAGCAATGTTCAGTAGCTGAACACTCAGCCTTATTTTGAACTTAAACATGAAATTATTGTAATTAATCACAGATGTTTTATTTTTTTGAAAAATAAAAAAGGAAATAAATGGAATCACCAACTGCTGAGGAAAAAATAAGGGATCATCAAAAAAAAAAAAAAAAAAAAAAAAAATCACAATTAATACGGGGTGGCTCTTTCTCAGGCTTTTATGACAGTTCAGCTTTACAGGACGGAGCCTTGTCATGGACCGACTTATTTAATTTCCATTACAAGTTTCTAGTTGAGATCTGGACTGTCTGCTGGACATGTCATTGCGTTGATATGTCTTTCCAGAAGGAAAGCTTTAACAGTCTTCGCTATGTGACAAGATGTGTTATCATAGTAAAAATGACTTCATCATCACCGGACCTATTTCCTATGAATTGAATGTGAAAAATGTCTAAAATTGCTATGTTCACCTGTACATTGACTACTGAGGTATTGGTTATCATCTCTCCTGGTCCTTTACCTGACATTTATTTAACTTTTGGGATATAATGGGATATTCATTAGCATCATCTCCTTGGCCAATGCAGATTGGGGATGTGTCACTGAATATCACTTTCATCCAATCCTTCACCCTTCAGGATTCTTCTCTTTATCCCCTTGTTACCTTGTTTTAGTTGTTAAGGTGTTTTTTTGTGTTTGATTTTCTAGACATAAATCCCATGGCATTCAGTTAATTCTTACTTACACCTCTGTCTTTAAAAGTTATTCCTTTTTCCATGCATTTGTTTTCCATTTCTTCTGTTATAAATGTTCTATTATTAAAGGGTACCTCTCATCAAATAAACTTTTGATATATTTTAGATTAATGAATGTTGAATAACTTTCCAATATCATGTTAATGAAAAATATGCTTCTTTCTATTGTATTTTTCCCGATCAGTCCTGTCAGCAAGCATTTCTGACTCATGCATGAGTCCTAAACACTCAGAGCTGCCAGCCTGCTTTGTTCACAGCCAAACAGGCTGTGAACAAAGCAGGCTGGCAGCTCTGAGTGTTCTCCTTTGTGAACAAAGCAGACTGGCAGCTCGTAGTGTTTAGGACTCCAGCATGAGTCTGAAATGCTTGCTGCCAGGACTGGTAGGGAGACCCCTAGTGGTCATTTCTTCAAAGTGGAAAATTAAAGAGATAGAAGCATATTTTTTAATAACATGCAATTTTAAAGTTATTCTGCATACATTAATCTATAATGTATCAAAAGTTTTTTTGATGAGAGGTACCCTTTAACCCCTTAACACCTTAAGGACGCAGCCCTTTTTCGCAATTCTGACCACCGTCACTTTAAGCGTTAATAACTCTAAAACGCTTTTACCGAATATTCTGAGATTTTTTTTCATGACATATTCTACTTTATTTTGTGGTAAATTTTCGTCTTTTCTTGCATCCTTTCTTGGTGAAAAATCCTCAAATTTCATGAAAATTTTGAAAATTTTGCAATTTTCTAACTTTGAAGCTCTCTGCTTGTAAGGAAAATGGATATTCCAAATAAATTTAATTTTTATTCCCAAATACAATATGTCTACTTTATGTTGGCATCATAAAATGGACATATTTTTACTTTTTATTTTAAAAATTAGAGGGCTTCAAAGTAGAGCACCAATTTTCAAAAATGTCATGAAAATTGCAAAATCTGAGGGACAGATGTTACAAAACTACAACTCCCAGCATGCCTGGGCGGTCTAGGCATGCTGAGAGTTGTAGTTTGGCAACATCTGGAGGGCTACCAAACTACAACTCCCAGCATGCCCAGACAGCCTTTGGCTGTCTGGGCATGCTGGGAGTTGCAATCCGGCCTTACTAGTGGTTGCCACAGTAAAGATCACTTAACTTTCACTTTCATATCTCTCCTCCACTGTCATTTCCCTACCTGAGCCGTGATCTCCAGTGGATGTCTGCGATGATCGCCGGGCCCCACGCATCTTCTCCTCAGGTATGGCCTCCATCTTCTCCCCCCGTTCTGCCCGACATCCAGGGGTGGGCAGAACGGGGATTTCCATGGCAACCCCCTGTCCTGCGCTGCCATTGGTCAGAACTCAGTTCTGACTAATGGCAGGGGATAGGAGGAGATCGCAGCACTGCGACCTCACTCCTATCCCTTAGGATGATCGGGGCTGTCACTGACAACTCCAATCATCCCTATTTTCTGGGTGATCGGGTCACCAGAGACCCGATCAGCCAGGGAATTGGAGAAAATCGCATGTCTGAATTGACATGCGATTTTCTCCGATCGCCGACAGGGGGGAATGATTTCAGCAGGCATCCCGATCCGGTCCCCAACCGGCTAGTGGCAGGGACCGTAATTACCACGGTGTATTCATACACCCTCAGTCCTTAAGGACTTTAAAACGGGGCGTATGGATACGCCCGCCGTCCTTATCAGGTTAAGGACGCAGGTTTTTTCTGTTTTTGCATTTTCATTTTTTCCTCATCACCTTCTAAAAATCATAACGCTTTAAATTGTGCATGTAAAATTCCGTATTATGGCTTATATTTTGCGCCACCAATTCTACTTTGCAGTGACATTAGTCATTTTACCAAAATATCTACGGCGAAGCGTGAAAAAAATTCATTGTGCGGCAAAATTGAAGAAAAAATGCCATTTTGTAACTTTTGGGGGCTTCCGTTTCTACACAGTTAATTTTTCAGTAAAATGGCATCTTATCTTTATTCTGTAGGTCCATAAGGTAAAAATAAAACCCTACTTATATAGGTTTAATTTTGTATTACTTCTAAAAAAATCATAACTACATGCTGGAAAATTTATATGTTTAAAATTGTCATCTTCTGACCCCCATAACTTTTTTTATTTTTTCGTGTACAGGGCTGTATGAGGGCTAATTTTTTGTTCCTGGATCATATCTGGAAAATAAAAAAGGATCTACTCCAGTTTTGTTTGTTATAGCAATGCGACAAATAGACAGTAAAGGTACATTGTCCCCCCCCCCTTTTTTTTTTTAAATAATGTGGGTAGATGGTAGACACCCTCTACTGCCTAATACAGATAGAAGAAATTATTGCTGATGCACATAATCCCCATTATAGGTTGCGAAACACATGGTGGCCATGGCTTTAATTTAGGGTCATTTGTGGGCCGCGGAATGAAATTTTGCGGTCCAAGCGCCGGGCAGGTGATTTCTTCAGGCATTTAGTCCTGCTTCCGGCAAACAGCGCTATATGCCGGAAGACTTCACACACGTCGGCACACACTGCTCCTGTACCTATATTTCCCTGCTGCAGCCTATAATGAGCCTTCCTGGCGGGATGCGCGGGATTGATGACGTCAACGTATCCACATGTTCTGCACGGCTCATGTGATAACATCACAAATGCACGCATTCACGCTAAGAAGGCTCATTTTAGGCTGCAGCAGGGAGAAGTAAGTACTGTAGCTGTGAAACTAACTTAACTTGCCTAATTACTTGCCTAATAAGAGAAGGCCTGCTTATTACCAGGGGCTAACCTATCTTCTTAGGGGGCATAATTGTTTAAAGAGGAGTACTAACTGCTGAGGGTAATATCTATCTGGGGGCCTGTACACCTATTGGGAACCCCTACCCGATCATTAGGTAGGACTCCCCAGTAGGTAGACAAGCCCCCAGATAGATATTACCCCCATCAGTGATGGGGATCATATCTATCTGGGGCCTCTTTACCTACGTGGGAGCCCTACCTGATGGGGGTCTTATCTATCTGGGACCTGTGAACCTACTGGGGATCCCTACCTGATGGGGGTCATATCTATCTGGGGGCCTTTCTGGGGGCATGGTGGGGGCATTATATGTGAGGGGCGCATGATGGGGGCATTATATGTGAGGGGCGCATGATGGGGGCATTATATGTGAGGGGCGCATGATGGGGGTATTACATGTGCTTCTGCTGAAAACTAAAATGTGCTACCAATCACTGTGATTGGTCCATTAACAAACTAAAATACACCCTATTATGGGTTAAGGGAAAAGGGAATTTCCCACATCTGTTATGCCATAGGTTTGAATTGCTCCTGTGATACCTGCAAATATTATGCTAATAAGAGAAGATTAGTAAATTGCATATAGAGCGTCCTAAAAATTTAATAAAGATACACATTTTGCAAAAACCAAAAGAACTGTGGCTTACAAAAAAATATGAAAATTATTTTTCTTGTCTTTTTCTAGATGATACAAGTATTATGAAGTCACAGAACTGCTGCAGATCCCATCATAAGAAAGAAAAAACATCTCTGTTGAATCAACTCTGCTAGGTCAAGGCAAGTTTTGGAATGATATCTGTGCATCAAAGGAGTAGTTGAGTTTAGAGGAATTCATCTCTTATTGGGGATGATTCACAGGTATGTCAATTGCTTCTCCATACTTGGCCATGTTATTGCTCGTATTGCCATTTACAGTGCTGAAATGGATGGTACAGGGAGGGAGATGGGGATTCCTTTATACCCACACTGGTACAGTGGCACAGCGGAGCACATCAGTAAGTAGGTGACCTCACTTTACTATTACAGTTCAATGAAAATAACAAACCCCTTTAATGTTGGCCAAAGCCACAGATTTTGGCTGAACAAGCAATGGCCCAACCGAATATGCATGTGTATGTGGGGATCACAATAGTTAGTTTTTGGCTGAACAAGCCATTGGCCAATAGCTATCTTAAATCGATGGTAAGCTAAACGTCAGATCAAAGTTGGTGAAAGTCGGTGACAATTTCAACTACGACAATTGTTAGTTGGGTGAAATTCAACAATGAACAAACATTTCGGCTAACCAATGGTAGACTGTTATCATCCGAAAAAAGTAATCCTTGCTTGAAATTATTAGCCAATAGACAAAAATCTGACAGGAAATAATATGAACATTCCAAGAGTATTCTCAGAAAAAAATGTTCATCCCTTCGTCCCAGTGTCATTGATCATGTATGGCCAGTTTGAACAACTGTAATGGGATGAAATATGACTCCATCTGTAAGATGATATTTCATCAGACTATGATTCTTTCAATGGTTTTTCAACCATCAGCCTATTTCTTTCTAATAGTATGGCTACCCTTATATTAAAATGCCCTGATGAAATAAGTAACAAGGAATTATATTATACAGACAACCTCTTCGATAGATCTTACTGTATTGTTTAGAAATATGGGGTTACGTCATCCAATGTAAAACCATAGCATACTGAGGGTTGAGCTCAAAGTTAGATGTTTCCCTAAAAGATTTACATTGCTGTAATTGAAATAAAAGGGTTATTTAAAAAGGGAGGGTAAATAAGTACATTAAAAGCTTTTTTTTTTTATTTCAGTTGCCTTAAAATTTGTAGCATGCTTAAAAAAACATATCTCTAAAATCCTTTACAAAACATGTTGTGATAATGAGATTAGTGACTTGTAGAAATAATTAAACATATTCTTAGTTATTCTAATTAGGGAAAAGCGAATCGAATCTGACAAATCTAAATTTGTTACGAATTTCATGAAAAATTTGATTCGCAACAAATGCGAATATCGCCGCTTCATTAAACTCCATTCAGTGCAGTCCAGGCACTAGGGCATCTAAAATGGCAGATCCACATGTGAGGACATAGGGCAAGGAATATTGGGAAGGCGGAAACAAGGGTCGGTGGGATGACCCTGAATCACATGCAGCATGCAGATAATCAGCAGCCAGCCACCCTATATAATCAGCAGCCATCTTGCGGCCATTCACTTCAGCCTTTTATTGCAGAGAGAGAGAGATGGACAGACAGCAGTCTGTGTTGCACAGAAAATAATTTTTACAGCAGCGATTCCCCTCCCAGTCACATCAGCGTTCTGTTGCAGAGAGAGAGGGACAGATAGCAGTGTGTTACACAGGAAAACATTTTTACAGCAGCCATACACCTCAAGCTCAAATCCAGCTTAGAAGCACTGATAGGGAAGGGAGTGTGATTAAGAGAGAGTGCAATTTTGGGTGTAGTACACAGTGACTGTGTGCTGCAGCACTGGTGTGTACAACAACTGAAAAGCTAATAGTAGACAGCCAGTTAGGGTGAGCAGAGCACTAAAAGCATATTGTCTTCGATTAAGTGTAACCTGTGCGTACATCTGAGTGGTGTATCATTTTGTTCCTGTTAAAGTCTTAAGGGTCTAGATACTCTGAAAGGCCAGACAAAAGTAGACACCTGCTGGTGTTGTACACAAATACTGGTTTAAGCGTAGTGAAGCGCATACCACAAACGTACATCTAAGTGATGTACTATTTTGTTCCTATTTAAGTCTTAAGGGCCTAGATAATGTGAAAGGCCAGCCAAAAGTACACACCTGCTGGTGTTATAGACAAATACTGTTTTAAGCATAGTGGAGTGTATTGTACTCCCCTCATATACGCACTAAGTATGTCAGGCAGAGAAGTGCCAGGACGTGCACAGAGGAGTGGCATAGCCTAAATTCATCCAGCAGAGGTCGCAGCAGACTAGGGACGATTGGCAGCAAAAGTCGCAGTGAGAGGCCTGAGCTCCCGGTATCAGCTAACGGTCATGTCTCGACTAGCAACCCATCTGCTGTCATCGATTGTTTAAAACGGTCATTTACGTCATCACAAGTGACATCTGACACCCCCAGTCAACAGTCGGTGGGTTCCTCAGACACAACCCTCAGTTGGCATGGCCGGGGAACAGTCCCTGGCCTCCCATTGCCTCTGTCCTATGCTGTTCCCTCCCCCACAGAAATATCTTATCCTGTGGGTTCAGCTCCACTATTTAGTGAGGACGATCTACTAAAGGACAGTCAGCAGCTACTGCCCAGCCAAGTAGTGGAGGAGACATCCACCGCTTCCTCCGCTAGGCGAGCAAGTAGTGATGAGGAGAGTAGCGTGGGAGGTGGTGTTGCGAGCGTTCAAGCTCCTGAAGCAGACACTGTTGGGGAACCTGAGGAGGACATCAGTGATGTGCAGACACAACTTGATGACGATGAAGCCGATTGCACTTGGGAGTCGGGTGCAGAAGGGGCTTCATCATCATCAGGAGAAGAGGGTTGCAGGTTGCCCTTGAGGCAGCAGCAGAGCCAGCAAGGTGGTAGCATGGTTGGCAGTCAGCATGGTGGGAGAAGTGGAAAGTCTGGAGCCAAACTTGCCCAGGGTAGACCCCCTGCTTCGTGGCAGCCTACCTTCCCGGGAAGTAGTGAAGCAGGGGTTTCTGGAGCAGTAGCAGTAGCAGTCAATCAGTGTGGACTGTTAGTGGGAAAATCAGCTACTTGGCAGTGTGACAGTTTTTTTATCAATCATCCGGAGAATGTTAAGCTGATGAAGGGCTGTGGTGGCCAGGGTCACAATGTTGGCACCACAGCCCTTCATCAACATATGCAGCTTCACCATAAAGCAGCCTGGGAGAACCGTGGCTCTGATGTGGTTGTCCAGCCTGCTGCATCACCCAGTGGCACGCTGCTCCCTGTTTCAGCCAGCCAAGGCTCCATCACCTCAGCTGAAGGGAGCTGTGTGTCATACCCATCTTCTGTCGCTCCAGATGCTCCTGCTCCTCCTACTTTGAGTCCGTCATACCGCCAGCAATCCATCGGCGAAGCCATGTCCAAGAGACAACAGTATGCGCCCACTCATCCAACGGCACAGAAGCTAAATGTGCTTCTGTCCAAGTTGCTGGTGCTGCAGTCCCTCCCTTTTCAAGTGGTGAACTATGAACGTTTCAGAGAACTGATGGCTTGTGCCAAGTCGAGGTGGAGAGTCCCAAGCAGTAATTTCTTTGTGAAGAAGGCAGTGCCAGCCCTGCACAATTTTGTGGAACAGAAGGTAGGCCAGTCCTATAGCTTGTCGGTGTGTACCAAAGTGCATGGCAGCACCATGAATGTGGTTCCTGCACAGCCACAATAGCAACTTGGACAGGTCACGCAGCTTTCACATCCGCAAGTCTCAGTGCCCTTCCAGCATACCATGTGTGCAGGGCACAGTGTTGTCACGCTGTTCTTCACATGGTTTGCCTTGGTGAATGGAGTCACACAAAGGGAGGAACTGCTAAAAGTCATTCATCAAGAAATCGAATCATGACTTACTCCACAAAAACTGGAAATGAGAACCATGGTGACCGACAACGGGAAGAACAGCTTGTGTACGCTGCGTCAAGGAAGCCTGAGACATGCGCCTTGCATGGCACACGTGTTTAATCTGGTTGTCAATCGATTCCTGAAGTGTTCTCCCCATCTGCAAGAAATCCTAACAATGGAAAGGAAACTTTGCATGTACTTCAGCCACTTGTACACAGCAAAGCACACCCTCCTTGAGCTGCCGCATCAGAATGGTATCGCCCAACACAGATTTGCGACGTTTCCACGCGTTGGAATTCCACCCTCCATATGTTGGACCAACTATATGAACAGAGAAAAGCCATTTCTTCATGATCCAAGTGGATAGGGGACTCCCTTGTGTAACTTTAATGTCAACCAGTGGTAGCTCATACGTGACACCTGCCGTTTGCTCAGGCCCTTTGAGGAAGCCACATTATTAGTCAGTTTCCAGGATTAGGTGATGAACAATGTCGTTCCACTGCTTAATCTACTACAACACGTGTTGGAAACAATGGCTGTTCAGGACACTGGAGACTTGGCACCTACATCTCAAGGCCACTTGAGCCCTGTGGAGGCTGAACTGGAGGAGGAGGAGGCGGAGGGGCAGAGCGGAGCACAGTTTAGGTTTTGCAAGATGGGCAGTTTTTCTAGTCATCTGAAAGGAGAAGAGGAGCAGGAGCAGCTAGAGGAGCTAAAGGGTTATGAGGAAGGCGAGACAGGTGACCCAGACACACCGTGGCAGTATGAAGTGGAGATGGAGGCAAGGAGTCCCTCTAAGTCACTTGCATAAATGGCACGATGCATTCTCACTTTCTTGCACAGTGACCGCCGAATTGGCACCATTTGGCAGCGGGATAACTTCTGGCTCTCCCTCTTATTGGACCCTCCTTACCGGCAAAAAATGGGGGCCTTTTTTACACCCACTGAGAGGGAGGAAAAACTGACCTAGTACAGCGACATCCTACATTGTCAGTTGGCCGATGCCTATCTGCGCCACTGTCCATCCTCTCGCAGGTCTGATTCGGGGGGCCCTCTGCGCTCACCTTCCACTGCCATTGCTGCTGGGGAGGGGTGGGGTGGCAGGAGCAGTACCAGCTCCATCAGCAGCAGCCTGAGTCTACAGTCACTGATGAGTAGCTCCCTTCACCCGCATAGTGAAACAATTCATCAGCAGCAGGTATACATGGAGCAGGACCTGAACCAGCAGGTGGTGGCATACCTTGACATGACCATGCCAACACACCTTGAAGATCAGCTGGACTTCTGGGCAGCAAAACTTGATATGTTGCTGCAACTAGCAGAGTTTTCCCTCGAAAAGCTGTCCAGCATGGCCAGTAGTGTGCCATCAGAGTGGGTGTTTAGTGCGGCGGGGCCATAGTAACCCCAAGGAGAACTCGTCTGTCCACTAAAAATGTGGAGAGAATGACCTCTGTGAAGATGAATCAGACATGGATCAGCTAGGATTTCCACCCACCAATGCCTGATGCATCAGAGTAGATTGGCCATGGTGCCACAAGTACACTTCACAAATATGAATAGTGCTAAGCATATTTAAGGTGCTACTCCCCATTTACAGACATTCCTCAGCATCAGACAACAAGTAAGTATTGAGGATATGGAGTACGTAAAATGTAGCTTTTAATAATATTCTTAGGATAAAAATAAAATATATGTACCCAAAAAGTTTTTTTTTAAATCAAACAAAAGGAAAGGTGTGCAAAAAACACCATGTGCCACCTACACCACCAAGTATTGATGTGATGACCTCTAAAAGGTGGAAGGGAACAGCGTTTGGTTCATTATAACCGGTGGGGGTAATGCACTATTTCTTCCGTTCATTCTCCCGTCACAAAATAACGTCCTTTATTAATAACAGGCTATAACTGGTTAAAACCGATAAAAAAAAAACGATGTAAAAAATCCCATATACTATAACGGGATTTTCTAATAGCCGTATGGGATTTTGTAATGGACGATTTTCAGCAGCCCTAATGATTATTATTATTATTGTATACAATATTATGTAAACTATATAAGAACTATATTAATTTAAAAAATATATAACATCTTACAGCAGCTCCTACTGTCTCCTTACCTGAATTCTTACAGGAACTTCTATCTGTCAGACAAACAAGTGGTTCTTTTTGACTGCGCTGTTTACTGGGCAGTGATGAACTGTTACTAGAGAACTTTTTTAAAGTTTGGTTTGGCTGAACTAGTGCTGTCAGAATCAGATGTTACTTTATATTACTTTTAATAGTTTCCCTGGGCCAGGCACACTGCACTCGAGCAGCAAAATCTTTCCCCCGCACTACAGAGCAAGCCAAAGCTGCTTAAAGCAAATTGTCGATTGCTATGGGGTTTCCAAACCAGAAGCAGAACCAGTGCCACAAAGTTTCTGTTTCTGGCTTTTAGAGCCAGTAGCATTAGGGATTTGCCAGCAAGCCAAGGCTGTGTACACCAGTGTTGGCCTTCTGTGTAGTGCAGTTGAATTACTTGCAACCTGGGAACTGTATTACAGTAAGCTGGGGATGCATAAAGCATCCCTAGCTTTTTGTAAGTAGTGTAAGCAAGTTCCAACAACTCCAGGCTCATGTTCATGATTAACTACATTTTGTGCAATTTTAGACCTAATCTAAGTTTGTCAGGTTAAGTTAATTCAACACTAAATGTTACCTTTGTCCCGTGATGAACTTATCATTTGGCCTGTGCCACGCATATGGACAGTTTGGATACACTTCATCCTCACCTCCCAGGGGTATACACATTTCTAATACAGCCATTATGGTACCTTTAGCGTTACCTAACTGTAATGTCAGTGCATGTATACCATAGGCGATGCCTTTGTACGAATCTTTGCAGATTGTATTATGAATTACGTTTTGTACTTTCAATATACTGTGTGGGCTTCTGTTATGTAACAATCATTTGAGCTCATTCTGTTTTGATATGGTTCAATATTTATGTACATATCCCTGTTAAGCCTCTTGTTATGCTTTGTAGGAATCTGTCTTACAATAGCTAATTGAGCTTATTCTGTATTTTGTTTCTTTGGATATTGTTGGATATGTATGGGAATTTACAAGCATTCACTTTTTCCCATTGTGTATTATTATTATTATGGACCTTTTCCCATGACTTACCTCTGTTGATGCATTTTGGGCTCTGTATATGACAATATGTCACAATGTTCTTAGGTGTTTATCTTACAGACTATGTGATGTAGGTCATTCTGACCAAAACATTATGAGTTGAGGGATTGCTAATAAAGTCTACTCATGCTTCATACTTTTTTTTTGCCAGATTCTTTGTATAACATCTGCAGAAGTTATTTAAAGTTTAACATTTCTGCCTTTTTATACTTTCTGTAATTTCTGCTTTTTTATACCCTAAAATTGGCCATAAATAAAAGACGTACAAATTAACTTAACAGCCGCTTTAAATGGCGGGCAATTTTTTCCTTGTGTGTACCAATGGACAATTTTCTATTGACAACAATAGAATTATAGAACAATAGAAGTTACAAGCTAAGTACATGGTGTGGCCTTGTCTAAGTACATGGTGTGGCCTTACCAAAACCTTGTGGGAGAGGAAAAGCAAGACTGGGAAAACTATGTGGTACTGTCATACTGTGTGCCACCCAGCTTTTCAAGACTTCTGAAGCACCGGTAGTGTTCATACTTCCTGCACTCCTCTCTGTAGCAGCGCTGCCATGCCCTCTCCCTGACCCCCCCACACTGATGTTTTCTCTCCACCTCACTCTTCTCTCAGCAATAAATCTTCCCTCCCCTGTCCCAACCCCTTTCCCTGCCCCCGCACTAACTATATTTTGCAAGTACCTGCCAGACAGTTCATACTTTACCATGATTTTAGTCAAGCCCAAAAGTAATGAAATCAGGGGATGTATCGGAATTTCCTTAGACTTGAATGAGACTTCCATGATGTCTCCTGATTGTGTTACTCTTCTGCTGCGGAGATTGCCCGGGAGTTCTAAACATCCTGCTGCCGGACAAATGTCATGTTTTCACGATTTATAGTTAGTGAACCAGGACACCAAATTTCCACTGATCACCAACCATTGATAAGTAATATCCTTGGGACTAAGCCTCATTCTTACACACAGTTAAAGGCATGTGGGACAAACTACACGGTGTTTGCCAATGGCCGGCGCAGTTGCCAGGATTATCAGCAAAATCCCTCTGCCATTGGTGATTGCATTGGAGCATGGTTTTTGCCAACAAGCATTCACACGGCCTAAAAATGAAGCTTAATTCAGATAAGATAAGATTTTTAGTTTTAACTTGGAAATTTCCTATTAATCTTGACAACGTTTACTAATGATTTTGGAGTAAAGTTATACATGTAGTTTATTCTTTTTTTTTATTTTTATAATTTCATTAAATGCCATGTGTCCCTTAACATATTGTCAGGCATAAAGTGTCACATTTGCCAACTGGCTTTTTACAAAAATGTATAAAATGTAAAAAAGAAAAAAAGGAAGCAATTTGAAACTATCATTGGCATAGCTCTCACTTAGTCAATGAAGACATCTGTGTCTCTGTCTCTCTGGGTCACTTGAATTGATCCTGGCAAATTATGTTATCTAGCTATAGCTTCCTAGAACTTACACACCTCTGCATTTGCAAAATCCTTCTTATTTGACAGTGACCCATATGTCATTTGGCATAGATTTTTGTAATGAATTTCCTACTACATTTCAGTTTCAGAGAAAACACATTTGGAACTAGGGCAAAGTGACAATGACAATTTGGAGACTGCTGTCATTGTAGACAGTGCGAACTAAGCAGTGGTAATGAAAGAGGAGAGTGAATGTACCATACCTTGGATATGTTAGAGAACGTACAAGCCATTAAGGACACGTTCTCTATAAATTATCAGGACTGACAAGGGAAGCTTCACAAATTATATGAATGTTTTTTCACATTTTTCTTTGTTTACAGTAGGTGTGAGTTGCACAAATGTTTGTGTGTTCACATACTATAAGTGGTTTTCCAGCATATAGCAGTGGTGGCCAGTCTTTAGGATAGGTATTCTATGTGCTACCAGTGGGGGGGTTGATCTCAGGCAAAAAAGAGCGGCAACAGACATGAAGATGTACATGGTGAATAAAGAGAAGTGATCCTTAGGGTAGCCTTCACCAATCTATATGGCTATGTCTGGTAGAACATTTACTCAATGGGTTTTGGCTAGGCCAGAGTTCGAGATAAGCAATTCCAGATATAATACAAAATATATCCGACTTATATACATACTGTGGTGAATGTCCCATGGTGCTTTAAAGGGTTTTTTCCATCACCCACCTTGTTGCCACAGCCAGAGATGATTGGGAAGTCATAAAACTGCTGCTGTCTTATACAATTTGAGAAACTCCAATTGACATTATTGGGAGTTGAAAAAACCTCGTAGCCCCATGAGCAACATTATTTACCTAACTCTTGGAATTAGTAAACAACAACCCTACTGGTGCTCCGCCATTTGCACACCACCCATTTATGTCAATGGGAGTTACATACATTTAATCAGACAGCTGACTCAGCAGTTTTTGACATCCTGATCATCTGGAAAACAGGAGGGAGATAGCTGGGAAGCCAACTTTTTCTTTACATGGAAAAAGCTATTTAAAGTTGTACTCCGTCCCTAGACATCTTATCCCCTATCCAAAGGATAGAAGATAAGATGTCTGATCACGGGGGGGACCCGCTGGGACCCCCCCCCCCCCCCCCCCCGTGATCTCCCTACAGCACCCAGTGTTCGTTTAGAACGCCGGCTATGGCAACGGAGGCTTGTGACATCAGGGCCACGCCCCCTAGCGTAATGTCACAGCCACGCTCCCTCAATGCAAGTCTATGGTAGAGAGCACTGTGGTCATGACAGAAAAGAAATCCAAAAAGAAAAGAATTTCCTCTGTAATACTGTATACAGCCGCTAATAAGTACTGGAAGGATTAAGAGTTTTTTAATAGAAGTAATTTATAAATCTGTTTAACTTTCTGGCATCAGTTGATTTAAAAAAAAAAAAGTTTTCCACTGGAGTACCCCTTTAACCTCTTAAGGACCAATGACGTTGTGGAACGTCATGGCACCCTGGGCTTTAAGGACCAATGACGTCCCACAACGTCATGGCGTTTTCCGGTCCCTGCTGCTCGCCGGGCAGAGATCGGAAGCGGATGCCTGCTGAAATGCTTCAGCAGGCATCCAGGGCAAACGCCGAGGGAGACCATGTAGGCCCCCCATGTCGGCGATCGCCGCAAATTGCAAGGGAAATCGCTTGCGATCTGCGGCGATACCGGGCTGATCGGGTCTCTGGGACCCGACCGCCCAGTAATTTTGCATGATCCCGGTTGTCACAGACAGCCAGGACCATGCTGAAGTATAGGAGCGAGGTGGCAAGCCTGCCACCTCCTCCTATCCCCTGCGATCCGTCGGTTAGCTAACCGACCAATCACAGGGGGGGGGGGGCGGTTTCTTCCTCCCGCCCTGCCTGGCCCCTGGAAGTCCGGAGAGGACGGGAGGAAGACCGGAGGACGTGGCGGGGGACGGGGGACAGCTGGGGCCCGGCCCCGGTACTTACCTCGTCCCTGAAGACACGGATCCCGGCGATGAAGACGGCGGTGGCAGCGACAGGTGAGTTCCTCTCCAGCCGCGGTCGGGCCCTTTACAGCAATGCACGTCGCCGTAAAGCGACATGCATTGTCGTATTGGGACCCTGTATGCTACAACTCCCAGCATGCCCAGACAGCCCATGGCATCTGAGCATGCTGGGAGTTGCAGTTTTGCAACATCTGGAGGTCCGCAGTTTTGGGACCACTGTGCCCTTCCAGATGTTGCAAAACTACACATCCTCAGCATACCCTTACTGTCCAGGCATGCTGGGAGTTGTAGTTCTGTAACATCTGGCCCTTCAGATGTTGCAGAACTACAACTCCCAGCATGCCTGGACAGTTTTGGCATACTGGGAGTTGTAGTTTTGCAACATCTGGAAGGGCACAGATTGGGAACCACTGTATTAGTGGTCTGCAAACTGTAGTCCTCCAGATGTTGCAAAACTACAGCTCCAAGCATGCTGGGAGTTTTAGTTCGGCAACATCTGTCTCTAAAGATGTTGCCGAACTACTACTTCCAGCATGCCTGAGAATGTTTGGGAGTAGGGGTTTTGCAACAACTGGAGGCACACTGGTTGGGAAACATTGTCTGTTTCCTAACTCAGTGTTTCCCAACCCGTGTGCCTCCAGCTGTTGCAAAACTATAACTACCAGCATGCACTGATAGACTGTGCATGCTGGGAGTTTTAGTTTTGCAACAGCTGGAGGTCCCGTCCCCCCCTGTGAATGTACAGGGTACATTCACATGAGCAGGGGGCTTACAGTGAGTATCAGGCTGCAAGTTTGCGATGCAGCAAATTTTGCGCGGCAGCTCAAACTCGCAGCGGGAAACTCGCTGTAACCCCCCGCCCGTGTGTCTGTACCCTAAAAACACTACACTACACTAACACAAAATAAAATAAAAAGTAAAAAAACACTACATATACACATACCCCTACACAGCCCCCCTCCCCAATAAAAATGAAAAATGTCTGGTACGTCACTGTTTTCAAAATGGAGCCTCCAGCTGTTGCAAAACAACAACTCCCAGTATTGCCGGACAGCCGTTGACTGTGAAAAATTGGAAAATTGCTGCTGAACTTTGAAGCCCTCTGGTGTCTTCCAAAAGTAAACACTTGTCAATTTTATGATGCAAACATAAAGTGGGCATATTGTATATGTGAATAAAAAAGAAATTATTTGGAATATCCCTTTTCCTTACAAGCAGAGATCTTCAAAGTTAGAAAAATGCAACATTTTCAATTTTTTCATAAAATTTTGGAATTTTTCACTAAGAAACGATGCAAGTATCGACAAAATTTTACCATTAACATAAAGTAGAATATGTCACAAAAAAACAATCTCGGAATCAGAATGATAGGTAAAAGCATCCCAGAGTTATTAATGTTTAAAGTGACAGTGGTCAGATGTGCAAAAAACGCTCCGGTCCTAAGGTGTAAAATGGCCTGGTCCTTAAAGGGTACCTCTCATCAAATAAACTTTTGATATATTTTAGATTAATGAATGTTGAATAACTTTTCAATAGCATGTTAATGAAAAATATGCTTCTTTCTATTGTATTTTTCCCGATCAGTCTTGTCAGCAAGCATTTCTGACTCATGCTGGAGTCCTAAACACTCAGAGCTGCCAGCCTGCTTTGTTCACAGCCAAACAGGCTGTGAACAAAGCAGGCTGGCAGCTCTGAGTGTTCTCCTTTGTGAACAAAGCAGGCTGGCAGCTCGTAGTGTTTAGGACTCCAGCATGAGTCTGAAATGCTTGCTGCCAGGACTGGTAGGGAGACCCCTAGTGGTCATTTCTTCAAAGTGGAAAATTAAACAGAAAGAAGCATATTTTTTAATAACATGCAATTGTAAAGTTATTCTGCATACATTAATCTATAATATATCAAAAGTTTTTTTGATGAGAGGTACCCTTTAAGGGGTTAAACCTTACTCTGCCCTAGCTAAAGCCCATTGAGTTAATAAGAGTTAAATTGTTCTACCAGATACGGTTGTCCCAATAAAGTCTACCCTAAGGATCACTTCTTTCTTTCACATATTGTCATGAATGTTAACACTCCTTCTATGCTAAAATAATCCAACAATGTGTTATCAATGAGGGTCCAACATGTGCATACCCCATTTACACCAACTATTTTATTTTTTGTTATTTAAAAAAAAAAAATTATTTAAAATATGCCCCACATGTAAACTAGAATTTGGTGCAATTATTAGCATTTCTAAAGCCATTTCACTTTCCAGGGAAGCCACACCAACTTTTAAGGAAGACCCTGAGACTTTTGGCCCTGAGACTATCACAATCTGTAGATAGATTAGCATGGGACTTCTGGAAAATATGTCTCCAGATTGCAAATGTCTCAATTGTAAACAGATATCCTGTCATTATTAATGAAATGTTATATGTTATAGATTAGCCTATTTGAATTACATTCTTTTAACATACTTCTTAATAAAATGTTGTAACTTAATGTGTTAAACTAACGCCTAAAAGTTTGGCCACTAGGGGTCCTCCTTCTGGTCCTGCCTGCAGTCCTGCTAATAGATTGTTTCCTACAGCAGCCTGGGAGGGACAAAAGTCAGGAAATGCAGATGGGACCTCAGCTCAGCACAGTGTATAGAGTGTATAGAGCTGAATATTTCAGTTCCCTTTGAGCTGAGCTAGAGCTGAACTACAACTCCCAGCAAGCATGGAAAGCTAAAGGCTGAGAGTTCCAGCAACAGCTGGAAACACCCTGGTTGGGAAACACTGCTATAGAGTCATGATGCCTTCAGTGCATAATGCTTAAACAGATACTCCCCTGGAAAACATTTTATTTTTTAAATCAACTGGTGCCAAAATGTTAAACAGATTTGTAAATGATTTCTATTTAAAAATCTAAATCCTTCCAGTACTTATCAGCTGCTGTATACTACAAAGGAAGTTCTTTTCTTTTTGAATTTCCTTTGTCTGACCACAGTGCTCTCTGGGGACGCCTCTGTCCATATTAGGAACTGTCCAGAGCAGAATAGGTTTGCTATTGGGATTTGCTCCTACTCTGAACAGTTCCTAAAATGGACAGAAATGTCAGCAGAGAGCACTGTGGTCAGACAAATGGAAATTCAATAAGAATAAAACTTCCTCTGGAACATACAGCAGCTGATAAGTACTGGAAGGGTTAAAGGAAATCTGTCAGTAGTATCAACTGCACTAAACCTGTCACACAGGCTTGTAGTGCGGGTGATGCTGATTAAAATGGTACTGACATTGTCCAGATTTGCCAAGCCGTTCAACTGCAAATTGCGTTTTTCTATTTATGCAAATGAGGGCCTTGGGGCATGGGCGGAGCTCCAATCCGAGCTTGGGGCATCATCTTCGATGGGAAGCTGCTCTGCCTAGCTCATCAATATTTATAAACCCCCCCCCCCCCCCCTGCTCCTCCGCCCATGTTAGTGTACGGCGCACTGAGAATATTGAATATTGATGAGCCGAGCGGAGTGGCCGCCCGGCGAAGATGACGTCAGCATGCCCCAAATTCTGATCGGAGCTCCGCCTATGCCCCAAGCTCATTAGTATAAATAGAATCATGCAATTTGCGGCCGAATGGCTAGGCGAATCTGGACAATGTACCATTTTAATCAGCATCACCCACACTACTAGCAACACGAAGAAAAAGCTACAAATCTTTCCATTATATTTTTTTTTCCACGTCGGTTCCACTCCTGGAATGAGGATATGTGTGAACATAACCTTATACTACTTAGCATATTTTGTCTAGCTAATTTTTTACCACTTAAGGTTTGATATTGAAATTCCTGAGAGCCTCCTATGATAGATCCTTTTGCCTGTCCAAAATGAATAGTCAATCTGATAAAGAGCCATTCAAGTGCTCAAGGAAAGAGAATTATAGAGGATGTTGATTTTCACTTGATGTATTCTCAAGTGAATTATTCCAAATATCGCACCAAGTGGATTTTAGAAATTATCATTTTTTTGTTTTACTTTTTCACATACTGCAAGTCTAGCTAAAAAGAAGAAGAGTGTTCCAGATTGCAAAGACCTACGCCAAAAATGTTAATAAATGTTGCTATTTTGCACTCACGGTTTCCATTGACCCTATCGATTCTGTTAATCACAGTAAATATGTGTGTAGCATCACTTCAAATATCTATAAGAATATCCCTTTATATGTGAGACCAGAAGGGGTTAAATGTCAGAACTAGATCAGGGATTAAAGGGTTGTCCAGGCAGCATGTACAGTATTTTATACATCTTCTCAGGGAGCGGTAAATAAAAAATGAACAAACACCTTCCTCGTTCCCGTGCCGCCGGTATTACGGAGCTCCAGTCCCTTCTGTACAGCACCTCCGGGTTTGGGGATGTGACGTTGCATGTCCGCTCAGTCAAACAGGTTGAACATGGTGTAGCTTCTGATTGGATGATTGAGTGTGCGACATCACTACCTGAAACCCAAAAGCCCTGTACAGCGGGGAACTATGATCTGTAATACTGCCAACAGAGTGGGACCAAGGAAGGTGTTTGTCCTTTTTTTAATTGCCCCCTCCCTGAGAAGAGTTATTTATACATTTTCACAATGCAGTAAAGATAAAATTATGCTGCAAAATAAAGGTACAGCTGGCACTGCTCCCATATTCATTGCTGAGGATCCCAGGCATGATATGTGACAGTTATATATGGTACAGTCACGTCATAGTTTAGCTGATGTATCAGGGATGCAAAGTCCAAAGGCAAAATATGAACGCAAAACTATGTAAGCTGAGAGAAAGAAAATGGTGACACTAACCAAAAGATAGTTTCCAGGCTTTATTTTACTGTTGTGCAGTGGTAATGGACAAACAGGTGAGCTTCATTCATTGGAGCTCAGTGGAACCCACCTGTTTGTCTGTCCCTAACCGCTGCACAATAATGAAATGGAGCCTAGGAACTACCTTCCATGAGTGCCGGCCCTTTCTTTCTCTCAGACAATAAATAAAATGTAAAAATAAATTTTTTTGTGAGGTAGGTGGGCCAACAAGGTGACTTGTAACTAGCAATCTGGAGTTAAAGTGTACCTGCTGTTAACAAAAACTTTTGATATAATGTAGATAATACCATTATATGTATACTTGTAATATGCATTGATTTAAAAATGTTTATATTTTTGGGTGAAAAAATGCTGTCTCTGCAGCTATTGTGTCTTTATGAGAAGTCCAAATACAGGAAGTGAGGGCAGGACAAGCAGGGCTCTGTGCCAGATCCTAGCTTGCCAATCAGCCTGCTGCATGATTCGGGAGGATGTCACAGAGCCACACTGAATAGAACCCTGCTTGTCCTTAGTGTACAGAGTCCTGCTTGTCCTCAGTGTACAGAGTCCTGCTTGTCCTCACTGCACAGAGCCCTGCTTGTCCTCAGTGTACAGAGCCCTGCTTGTCCTTAGTGTAGAGAGCCCTGATTGTCCTCAGTGTACAGAGTCCTGCTTGTCCTCAGTGTACAGAGCCCTGCTTGTCCTCAGTGTACAGAGCCCTGCTTGTCCTTAGTGCACAGAGCCCCACTTGTCCTCAGTGTACAGAGCCCTGCTTGTCCTCAATGTACAGAGCCCTGCTTGTTCTCAGTGCACAGAGCCCGGCTTGTCCTTAATGTACAGATCCCTGCTTTTTCTCTGTACAGAGTCCTGCTTGTCCTCAATGTACAGAGCCCTGATTGTCCTCAGTGTACAGAGCCCTGCTTGTCCTCAGTACACAGAGCCCTGCTTGTCCTCAGTGTACAGAGCCCTGCTTATCCTCAGTCCACAGAGCCCCACTTGTCCCCAGTGTACAGAGCCCAGCTTGTCCTCAGTGTACAGAGCCCTGCTTGTCCTTAGTGTACAGAGCCCTGCTTGTCCTTAGTGTACAGAGCCCTGCTTGTCCTCAGTGTACAGAGTCCTGCTTGTCCGCAGTGCACAGAGCCCTGCTTGTCCTTAATGTACAGAACCCTGCTTGTCCTCAGTGTACAGAGTCCAGCTTTATTTTACTGTTGTGCAGTGGTAATGGACAAACAGGTGAGCTTCATTCATCGGAGCTCAGTGTAACCCACCTGTTTGTCTGTCCCTAACTGCTGCACAATAATGAAATGGAGCCTAGGAACTACCTTCCATGAGTGCTGGCTCTTTCTTGCTCTCAGATAATAAACTAAATGTAAAAAGAAAATATTTTGTGAGGTAGGTGGGCCCACAAGGTGACTTGTAACTAGCAATCTGGAGTTAAAGTGTACCTGCCGTTAGCAAAAACTTTTGATATAATGTAGATAATACCATTATATGTATATTTGTAATATGCATTGATTTAAAAATGTTTAGATTTTTGGGTGAAAAAATGCTGTCTCTGCAGCTATTGCCTGTGTGTCTTTATGAGAAGTCCAAATACAGGAAGTGAGGGCAGGACAAGCAGGGCTCTGTGCCAGCTCCTAGCTTGCCAATCAGCCTGCTGCATGATACGGGAGGATGTCACAGAGCCACACTGATTAGAACCCTGCTTGTCCTTAGTGTACAGAGCCCTGATTGTCCTCAGTGTACAGAGCCATGCTTGTCCTCAGTACACAGAACCCTGCTTGTCCTCAGTGTACAGAGCCCTGCTTGTCCTCAGTGCAGAGAGCCCCACTTGTCCCCAGTGTACAGAGTCCCGCTTCTCCTCAGTGTACAGAGCCCTGCTTGTCCTCAGTGTACAGAGTCCTGCTTGTCCTCAGTGCACAGAGCCCTGCTTGTCCTTAATGTACAGAGCCCTGCTTGTCCTCCGTGTACAGAGCCCTGCTTGTCCACAGTACACAGAGCCCTGCTTGTCCTCAGTGTACAGAGTCCAGCTTGTCCTTAATGTACAGAGCCCTGCTTGTCCTCAGTGCACAGAGCCCTGCTTGTCCTTAATGTACAGAGCCCTGATTGTTCTCGGTGTACAGAGCCCTGCTTGTCCTCAGTACATAGAGCCCTGCTTGTCCTCAGTGTACAGAGCCCTGCTTGATCTCAGTGTACAGAGCCCTGCTTGTCCTCAGTGTACAGAGCCCTGCTTGTCCTCAGTGTACAGAGCCCTGCTTGTCCTCAGTACACAGAGCCCTGCTTGTCCCCAGTGTAAAGAGCCCTGCTTGTCCTCAGTGCACAGAGCCCTGCTTGTCCTTAATATTCAGAGTCCTGCTTGTCCTCAGTGTACAGAGCCCTGCTTGTCCTCAGTACACAGAGCCCTGATTGTTCTCAGTACACAGAGCAGAGCCCTACTTGTCCTCAGTGTACAGAGCCCTGCTTGTTCTCAGTGTACAGAGCCCTGCTTGTCCTCACTGCACATAGCCCTGCTTTTCCTCACTGCACAGAGCCCTGCTTGTCCTCACTGCATAGAGCCCTGCTTGTCCTCACTGCACAGAGCCCTGCTTGTCCTCAGTGTACAGAGCCCTGCTTGTCCTCAGTGTACAGAGCCCTGCTTGTCCTCGGTGCACAGAGCCCTGCTTGTCCTTAATGTATAGAGCCCTGATTGTCCTAAGTGTACATAGCCCTGCTTGTCCTTAATGTAAAAATCAAGAACAACATATTTCATATGCAATATATTTATTGATTAAAGTACAACACTGTAATCGTGTAGCAACTGGTGTGGGCCAGTATTTTTTAACAAACACAAAAATTAGATAGTATACTTAGGATCGAGCATGAGTAAGGCGTGACTAGTATGTCCCTATCTATTAGCCCTGCCTGGCGATACTGTAAGTCCCCTGTCCTAGTGACCTGGGCCTACACTGGAACCTCCTATTGGCCCTAGGCTGTAGAGGGGATATTGAAACAATACTGCGGCGTCGCCAAGATACAGTAGACCGAGGCTAGTAGCCCGACAGATCCAATATACAGTATTTGATCTTAGATATCACGCTTAAGGTGTTTAGAGGTGTAACATACATGTGGTAAAAATAATAATAATACAGTATCAGAACCCGAGGAAGGTAGCCAGGGGTATGTAGTAGTATTCACGTTTAAAAACCCACAATTGTATGTGTTGCATAGATAGAGATATACTTATGCATTACACAGAGATTGCATTAATCCAACGCGTTTCGCTCATCCGTGTGAGTACAGATAGCTCCTCAGGGATTCTCGTGGAGAATACTTGCAGAAATAAGGTCATGGGAGACCGTACATATAGTAGCAATGTATCATCACCCTGCTTGTCCTCGGTGCACAGAGCCCTGCTTGTCCTTAATGTATAGAGCCCTGATTGTCCTAAGTGTACATAGCCCTGCTTGTCCTTAATGTACAGAGCCCTGATTGTCCTCAGTGTACAGAGCCCTGCTTGTCCTCAGTACACAGAGCCCTGCTTGTCCTCAGTGTACAGAGCCCTGCTTGTCCTCAGTGTACAGAGCCCTGCTTGTCCTCAGTGTACAGAGCCCCGCTTGTCCTCAGTTCAGTGTACAGAGCCCTGCTTGTCCTCAGTACACAGAGCCCTGCTTGTCCTCAGTGTAAAGAGCCCTGCTTGTCCTCAGTGCACAGAGCCCTGCGTGTCCTTAATATTCAGAGCCCTGCTTGTCCTCAGTGTACAGAGCCCTGCTTGTTCTCAGTACACAGAGCCCTGATTGTTCTCAGTACACAGAGCAGAGCCCTACTTGTCCTCAGTGTACAGAGCCCTGCTTGTTCTCAGTGTACAGAGCCCTGCTTGTCCTCACTGCACATAGCCCTGCTTTTCCTCACTGCACAGAGCCCTGCTTGTCCTCACTGCATAGAGCCCTGCTTGTCCTCACTGCACAGAGCCCTGCTTGTCCTCAGTGTACAGAGCCCTGCTTGTCCTCAGTGTACAGAGCCCTGCTTGTCCTCGGTGCACAGAGCCCTGCTTGTCCTTAATGTATAGAGCCCTGATTGTCCTAAGTGTACATAGCCCTGCTTGTCCTTAATGTAAAAATCAAGAACAACATATTTCATATGCAATATATTTATTGATTAAAGTACAACACTGTAATCGTGTAGCAACTGGTGTGGGCCAGTATTTTTTAACAAACACAAAAATTAGATAGTATACTTAGGATCGAGCATGAGTAAGGCGTGACTAGTATGTCCCTATCTATTAGCCCTGCCTGGCGATACTGTAAGTCCCCTGTCCTAGTGACCTGGGCCTACACTGGAACCTCCTATTGGCCCTAGGCTGTAGAGGGGATATTGAAACAATACTGCGGCGTCGCCAAGATACAGTAGACCGAGGCTAGTAGCCCGACAGATCCAATATACAGTATTTGATCTTAGATATCACGCTTAAGGTGTTTAGAGGTGTAACATACATGTGGTAAAAATAATAATAATACAGTATCAGAACCCGAGGAAGGTAGCCAGGGGTATGTAGTAGTATTCACGTTTAAAAACCCACAATTGTATGTGTTGCATAGATAGAGATATACTTATGCATTACACAGAGATTGCATTAATCCAACGCGTTTCGCTCATCCGTGTGAGTACAGATAGCTCCTCAGGGATTCTCGTGGAGAATACTTGCAGAAATAAGGTCATGGGAGACCGTACATATAGTAGCAATGTATCATCACCCTGCTTGTCCTCGGTGCACAGAGCCCTGCTTGTCCTTAATGTATAGAGCCCTGATTGTCCTAAGTGTACATAGCCCTGCTTGTCCTTAATGTACAGAGCCCTGATTGTCCTCAGTGTACAGAGCCCTGCTTGTCCTCAGTACACAGAGCCCTGCTTGTCCTCAGTGTACAGAGCCCTGCTTGTCCTCAGTGTACAGAGCCCTGCTTGTCCTCAGTGTACAGAGCCCCGCTTGTCCTCAGTTCAGTGTACAGAGCCCTGCTTGTCCTCAGTACACAGAGCCCTGCTTGTCCTCAGTGTAAAGAGCCCTGCTTGTCCTCAGTGCACAGAGCCCTGCGTGTCCTTAATATTCAGAGCCCTGCTTGTCCTCAGTGTACAGAGCCCTGCTTGTTCTCAGTACACAGAGCAGAGCCCTACTTGTCCTCAGTGTACAGAGCCCTGCTTGTCCTCAGTGTACAGAGCCCTGCTTGTCCTCAGTGTACAGAGCCCTGCTTGTCCTCGGTGTACAGAGCCTTGCTTGTCCCGCCCTCACTTCCTGTCTTTGGTCTCCTCACAGAGACACACAGACAATAGCTGCAGGGACAAAAATATACACATTTTGTAACCAATGTATATTAGAAATATGCATATAATGTTATAAACCACATCATATATTGTAAAACGTCTTTGTAAATGACAGGTACACTTTAACCCCTTAACGACGCAGGACGTAAATGTACGTCCTGGTGATGTGGTACTTAACACACCAGGACGTACATTTACGTCCTGAGCATAACCACTGGCATCGGAGCGATGCCGGCAACATGCGCGACAGGTCCCGGCTGTGGATCGCAGCCAGGGACCCGCCAGTAATGGCGGACACCCGAGATCCCGCGTATGTCCACCATTAACCCCTCAGATGCCGTGATCAATACAGATCACGGCATCTGCAGCATCACGGTCACTTAACAGGATGATCGGTTCGCCTGCAGCGCTGCCGCGGTGATCCGATCATCCTGCATGGCAGACGGAGGTCCCCTCACCTGCCTCCGATGCCTTCTGGGAGTCTTCTGCTCTGATCTGCCTTACATAGTTAGTATGGTTGAAAAAAGACATACGTCCATCAAGTCCAACCAGGGAATTGAAGGGAAGGGTGTAAGGGGATAAGGGGAAGGTATGTAGTTTTATAATTCTGCATAAGCATTAATGTTATTTTGTTCCAGGAATGTATCTTACCCTGTTTTAAAGCTATTAATTGTTCCTGCTGTGACCAGTTCCTGAGTTAGACTGTTCCATAAATTCACAGTTCTTATGGTAAAGAAGGCGTGTCGCCCCTTTAGACTAAACCTTTTCGTTTATACGTTTATCATATCCCCCCTTAAACGTCTCTTCTCAAGACTAAACAATTGTAACTCCTTTAATCGCTCCTCATAGCTAAAATGTTCCATGCCCCATATTAGTTTAGTCGCACATCTCTGCACCATTTCCAGCTCCGCAGTGTCCCTTTTATGGACAGGCGACCAAAACTGAACAGCATATTCCAGGTGAGGCCGTACCAATGCTTAATAAAGGGGGAGTATTATGTCCCTGTCCCTTGAGTCCATACCTCTTTTGATACATGACAATATCCTGCCGGCTTTGGAAGCAGCAGCCTGACATTGCATGCTATTCTGTAGTCTGTGATCTACAAGTACACCCAGATACTTCTCTACCAGTGACTCCCTGCAGACCAGAGCAGAAGATGACCGATAATGCTGATCAGTGCTGTGTCCTATACATAGCACTGAACAGCATTAGCAATCGAATGGTTGCTATAAATAGTCCCCTATGGGGACTATAAGAGTGTAAAAATAAAAGTAAAAAAATAAAGTAAAAAAATGTGAAAAACCCCCTCCCCCAATAAAAACGTAAATTGTCCCATTTTCCCTATTTTACCCTCAAAAAGTGTAAAAAAATTATTTTATATACATATTTGGTATCACAGATCACGGCGCAAAAAATGAGCCCTCATGCCACCGCTTATACGGAAAAATGAAAAAGTTCTAGGTCTTCAAAATTTTAAATGTACTAATTTGGTTAAAAAGTTTGCGATTTATTTTAAGCGCAACAGTAATAGAAAAGTGTATAATCATGGATATTATTTTAATCGTATTGACCCAGAGAATAAAAAACACACGTAATTTTTACCATAAATTGTACGGTGTGAAAACAAAACCTTCCAAAATTAGCAAAATTGCGGTTTTCTTTTTAATTTCCCCACACAAATAGTATATTTTTTGGGTTGCGCCATACATTTTATGGTAAAGTGAGTGATGACATTACAACGGACAACTGGTCGCGCAAAAAACAAGCCCTCATAATAGTCTGTGGATGAAAATATAAAACAGTTATGATTTTTTGAAGGGGAGGAGGAAAAAACGAAAATGTAAAAATAAAATTGTCTGAGTCCTTAAGGTCCAAATGGGCTGAGTCCTTAAGGGGTTAAACTATTGGAAGCAAAGGTTGCTCTGCTCCTGGTTGTTAAAGCATGCAACAGCCTAGTTTCTGTGATCCACGGCACAACATCCATGATGGTTTTACAGGGCCAGGGGTAAGCCAGGGAAGGCAGATACCTAGGGCGCAGTTACCTAGTTAGCCCCCCCCCCCCCCCCCCCCCCACAGGAAACAGAAAATTAAAATTTTACCTTCTTCAAGCAGAAGAGATAAAGGCATGGTTAAAGTCCATTGACTGGAGACACAGCAGTTGTTAGATGCTCTGTTGCTAGTATGTAACACCTTGTAACTGGTACTGCTGGGCATTGTGGCCAAGAATGACGCATCTTTACATTCTATAGGTATAACTATTACAACTTATATCTACATGGGCAACTCTTCCTGACACACCTGCCATCACCGCTAGCGCACCCTTTTTCCTCAGTCAGGAAGATTTGTTTATTAGTTCGAGAGGCATGGCATGTCAGACCTGGCAGAATTTTCAAGGTGATTCATTGTTGGTGCGCACCTGTTAGGAGCGTCTGTGACCCAAGTAGATGGGTGTATCGAGGGCAACTGTTTCCTTGTTCATATCTCAGTATGTAAAGATAATGTGCAGACAAGGAGATGTGGTCAAAATTCAAAGCCTAATGCAATAGACAGAAAAGTACAGTTTTCACCAATACAATGCCTTTCAAGTTGCATTCAATGCTGCAGTCATTAGAGAACAATAGTTTTGAGTTTTTTTGGGCTACAATTGGACACAGTACTCTTCCGTTCCTTGCATCATGGTTTGACTTTTAACCACAGCTACTTCGGTCTTTGCATACTGAAATGTAATTAAGGAATCAGGCGCATGTGAACAAACATTCCCCTTCGGAACTCTGTAAGGCCTGACATATTGTGCCTGTAAAGAAATATTTAGAACAGCAGTAATAAAGTTTGTCAACAGCAATATAAGCTTTGTGACTGACAAAAAAAAGGGGGGTTACCTGTGATGGCAGGTGTGTCAAGAAGAGTTCAACTTGATGATGGAGAAATAGGGGAGTTTTATTTTTTTTGTCCAACCCCAGTAACTCCAAGTGGAAGCGCCACCATAGACAACCATACGTTTTTTTTTTATTGTCCATAACACAATTTTTTTTCACAAAACAGCAGTAAACATGTAAAGCATAACGTTATAAAGTAAAGAGGTCAGCAATAATTCAGCACACATAGGGGGACATTTATCATTGGCTTTATAAAACTTAAAAATTTTGCGCAATTGCATTTTTTGCACCATTTTTTTTTGCAATTTTCGGTAAAAAATCTTTCAAAAACGTCTACTGTTTGGTGCACCACTTTTTGCAATGGAGCTGTATTCATTATTTGCACACATACATTTTTTTTTTCCGCAAAGCCTACTTTTTTGGCGCCAAACTTACACCACCTAATAGAACACATACAAAAGTGTCCGATGCCAAAGCACAAAGCTTAAAGGGGTATTCCACCCCTAGACATCTTATCCCCTAGGATAGGGGTTAAGATGTCTGATCTTGGGGGTCCCGCAGCTGAGAATCCCCTGCGATATGCCTACTGCACCCAGCATTCGTTTAGAGCATCGGGTGCAGCACCCGAGGCTTATGATATCACGGCCGCACCTTGCTCGTGACGTCACAGCCTAGCCCCCTCTATGCAAGTCTACGGGAAGGGGCGTCGGCCGTCACGCCCCCTCCCATAGACTTGCATTGAAGGGGCATGGCCATGACATCACAAGCTTGGCATGACTGTGACATCACGAGCCTCCACCTCTCATTGGGGTGCCGCAGTCTAGATTGCGGGGCTCCCCAGCGGTGGGACCCCCATGATCAGACATCTAATCCCCTATATTTTGCATAGGGGATAAGATGTCTAGGGGCTGAGTACCCCTTTAAAACAATCTCTGCAGCTCACTGGTTTCTATAATTGCACAAAATGTATCAAGTCCTTTGCATCTTTTTGGTAAATTTTGAGCAACTGTGCAAACAATACACCAAGCAAAAAGGGGTAAAATCTTTACTACCTTACACCAACATTGATAAATGTCCCCCCATAATACTTATATATGAAGTATAAAGCTACAAATGTGTATAGTCCTTCCTTTACTCTAGAGAATAACACCATTGGAATGGATGAACCATCTGTAAGTGAAACATAGTCTGCATTGATATGTAGAATAATGATCTACCTGTCTCTTCCCATTTGCCATCTCTTCCCAGTGTGCCTGAGTGGTCTGAAAGCAAACGTATCAATGCACATGTGGGCATTGGCCTAAGCCTAACAGCGGGTGATCACAGCGATCCCCACAATTAGATACCTTGACAATCAACGGGACTCTGATATCCTCCCGGCAATGAGCTCTTTTAAAGAAAAAAAAAAATAAAGTACGCTTCTGGATCAGATTGAAAGAAAAGGCAGTGCTCTTTCCAGGTCAGTAAAGCACAGTAGGTCTCTATCCTCCTGTTTCTGACAGAATGTAGAGCATTTCTTCTCAGCCACATCTTCGAGCAGATACCCTGCTGTTGTTGTAATGAACAGGTTTATTTAATTTTACCTTATAATGCATTTCTCTGGAACAAATTGCTGTTGAGGGATGAACCGGAATCAGATTGGTTTGTTTAAATTGAATCTGAATTTGCATCTTGTGGAATAAACGCTCAGTACCATAGATGGTGTACGGAGATGAAGAACATACAGGTTAGCCCATCACACATCAAAAAGTCCAATTCACTAAATAGGATCTATCATCTATTAATCACCTCCTGGGAGAGTAAAATAGAAACATTTTCTCAAATATACGTAATAAGAAAAGTTACATAGTTGCATAGTTAGTACGTTTGAAAAAGGCATGTTCAACCAAGAAGGTAAAGGGATGGGATATTGGTGAATGAAGGAGAAGGGATTCTATATTTCTGCATAAGCATTAATGTTATTTTGTTCTAGTAATGTATCTAACCCTGTTTTGAAGCTTTCAACTGTTCCTGTTGTAACCAATTCCTGAGGCAGACTGTTCCATAAATTCACAGTTCAAATGATAAAGAAGGCTTATCGCCCCGGAAACTGAACCATCTCCCCATATTTTTGTATGGTCCATTTATATACTTACATAAGTCGATCATACCCCCCTTAACCCCTTAACGACAATGGAGGTAAATGTACGTCATGATGCCGTGGTACTTAACACACCATGCCCTGGGGATCCGATCATCCATATTGGCGGACAGAGGTCCCCTCACCTGCCTCTGTCCGTCTCCAGGGGTCTTCTGCTCTGGTCTGAGATCGAGATAAAAAATTTATAAAACGGAAAACCTAAGCAAGTGTGGTACCAAAGAAAACTACAGATCACGCAGCAAAAAATGAGCCCCTCATACCGCCCCGTATACGGAAAAATGAGAAAGTTATAGGTGGTCAAAATAGGGCAATTTCAAACATACTAATTTTGCTAAAATAGTTTGAGATTTTTTTTAAGCAGTACAATTATAGAAAAGCATGTATCATGGGTATCATTTTAATCCTATTAACCCACAGAATAAAGAAAACATGTCATTTTTACCATAAAATGTACTCCGTGAAAACAAAACCTTCCAAAATTAGCTAAATTGCGATTTTCTTTTAAATTTTCCCACATTAAATAATATTTTTTGAGTTGCACCATACATTTTATGGTAAAATAAGTGATGTTATGACAAAGTAAAATTGGTGATGCAAAAAACAATCCCTCATATGGGTCTGTGGATGGAAATATCGATGGAAGGCGAGGAGGAAAAAACAAAAATGCAAAAATAAAATTGGCCTGGTCCTTAAGGCCAAAATGGGCCTGGTTCTTAATGGGTTAAAGTGGTACTCTGGAGGAAAAAACATGTTAAAAAATCAAATGGTGCCAGAAAATTATACAGATCTGTAAATTACTTCTATATAAAAATCTTTACCCTTCCAGTACTTATCAGCTGCATAACAGAGGAAGCTGTGTAGTGTTCCCTGCTGCCACCTCTGTACATGTCAGGATCTGTCCTGCAGGAGAGGTTTGCTATGGTCATTTGCATACAGTAGCTGATAAGTACTGGAAGGATTAAGATTTTTAAACAGAAGTGATTTACAAATCTGTGTAACTTCTGGATTCAGTTAAGTTGAAAACATTTGTTTTCCACTGGAGTACCCCTTTAAATGTCTCTCCTTAAAACTTAGCAAATGTAACAAGTAGTAAATAAACAGATGTAAACTTTCTTCATTGTGGTGTTTTTGTGGTGGGGCAGCTGTAGGCTGGCGTTGTGTATGAGAGACTCTCATTACCTTTTGAAAAGCAGCTATGTCCTACCCTAGCAGATTAACTGCCTGCAAGCAGTTGCACTCTGTTCCTTTGACTGGGCTGTATGACTCACAGGAAAATCTTCTTACAAGGCTAACAAATATTCTGTATAAATATTCCCTGGTTGAACTTGATGGTTGAACTTGATGGACATATGTCTTTTTTCGACCGTACTAACTATGTAACTATGTAACTATGTAAAGGTCAGTATTTTGAAAATAAGTGAGGTAAACTTTTACCTGATTTACATTTTGCTGTTTTCCTGTCCATTGGGATCTATTGGTGGATTAATTCACCAGGTTTGCAATTCCCTTTTGGTAAATGTATGAGAAAAATAGGAGAATTGATCATCCCATCTTATTCTATGGACCAGAGACTCAATAAAATGCTAAACAGATATGTTAATGTTCTTACTCTGATCACTGCCCAAGGCTTCTAGAATCCTTTTCCACCTCCCAGCTGGTACCGTCCAGAGAAGAACAACCTAGCAAAGTTTGACCTCTCTATCTCTCTGATAAAATGAATGTATAATTTTTTCCCAGTAATACTTTTGGAAATCATTGGATTTGCTAATCATGTGCATTTAAAAAAAAGTCATATAATGTATTTCACAGAACCAAAAGGTCCACTCAAGAATCAGCTGTATATTACATGCATGTCCTAGTACGAAACAGGCTCCTTGCATAGGAAAATGTTTAAAGACAAAAAGGCTCAGCATGAACATTGTACTTTTGCATTAGAATCTAATATAAAATATGGTTCTAATGAAAAGTTTAGAATTGTAACAATCAAATTAATTGCTCTCTACTGCTGCTAAATTGTAGTGGTTGACATAAAGACATAAAGGAAAAAGCAGTAGATGAAGATGCTATATGCCTTTGCTTCTTGAATTGATGCCTTTTTCAATAGTCATATATCAAATTATTTTCATTAGCCTACAATTGGGCCCAGGGTGTTTGCATTTCCTTGTCATAAGCCTTGCCATTTCCATAGTTTGGTTTCTATTATCTTATAAATGTTACTTTTGGTGTTGGAGAATTCCAGGATGTGCAAAGATTCTAGGAGAAAAACCAAGCGGACAGTTCCACCAAGGGATGTGGTGGTTGTAGCCTCATGTGGAAGAGATCTGAAGAGACCCAAAGAACCTTTTGCCTCGTAATAGTTTTCAGTTGGGACCCAGGAGCTTCAATTTGATGTGGATGACATGGTGACCACATCTTTGCCAGTTGTTGACTTCTACTCTTATCCTATAAGTATACATTCATCTGTACTTTGGGCTACTATGTGTAATGAGAGCACCTGACCAGTCTGTGCTCCCTGATCAGGTAAGAGATACAGTCTTGAACCAATAGGCAGTAAGGAGGGGTTATTTCAGTCCTCTAGAGCCTTTCAGCCTACTCCATCTTGACTCTCACCTTGCTCTCATGTCTGTGTCTGTGCACACATTTAATTTGTATAGCCATGGTTTATTAGTTCGGTTCTGTTTAGCTTTTACTTAGCTTTGTCTGTACTGGTCGGTTTTATCCTGTCTAGTTTAGTGTCTGTATTAGTGACTTGTTTCTTGTATCTTGGCTTGTGTTCACACCCGTTTCTATGTTATCCTGTATCTTGACCCATTCTCACATATGTCTTGTATTTTGTATTCCTCCATGTTTGGAGTTTGGTTTTGAAGTTCCTCCTGTTCCTCCTTTGATTAGTTCCATCATTGAGCTTCGCTATGTTTCTAACCTAGGAGTCTGTTTGGTCTGTGTTCAGACCTATCGTGTGTTTTTGCATCTGTACTTGTTATCCAATATTTGCCTATTCTTGATCTATAGAGTGTCTGACTTCAGTTTACTTGTTCATCCTGGTTATTCCTGCATTCCTGGTTATTCTTGCTGATATATATATATATATATATATATATATATATATATTTCCTAGTATCTTGTCTTGTTCATATTCTTATATCTGCTGTTTAATTTTGTTTTGGTTCTTGGGCTGTAGCCTTTATGTTATATATCTGTCACTATGTTTTCCTGTTAGCTGTTTGTAACTACTTTGTATTCCTGCTGCTATTTAGTATCCTGCTTCCATGTCTTTGTTAGCTTGTTACCTATTGTATCCTAACTTGTGTCACCAACCTTGTACAGTTCCTGTTTGTTGTTTTGTCCATAACACCCCTGCACTTTAGTTAGCGTATGGACTGTCTCCAATTAGTAGAGCCGCTATTTAGGGTGGCTATGCAAGTAGTCAGGGAAAAGGGTTCTAAAATAAGCTCAGGGCTCACTCTTCCCTGCTGTAGGTTATGCTAATTATGACACTATGGTTCTATTCATATCTTAAATTATTCTGATGATATGGCTCAATTTTGCCAGTGTCATTGAAGTTTGTTGGAAATGACTTTCATGCAAGAGGCACCAAAAATTATTTGACTGCCATGGTTGATAAAAATCTTGTTATTTTTGTGGGTTTCTTGTTTATCATAGTAATCTGATAGGATTTAATATCTCCATAAAACAGTGTGTGATGGGACATTGCATTATATACTTTTCCATAGGTTTCAAATGCATGTGTGGATAAAAAAAAAAATGGTGGCATGTGAAGGTACATAATGTGTAACCCAAGTCAATGCATTAGTGTCAAGAATCAAAATGGTAAAACAGAGTTGCCAAAGACTTGCTAGTTGGTGGAGAAAGCTTTACAAATGCAGACAACACCTCTAAGTGGCCATTATTGAGTTGGTACTGGCTAACCTGAGTCTAAGGTATCCTCACATTCTTCACCTTTATCTATCGCAAAGGGTTGTAGAGACATAGAATGGGTTGGCAGATAAGAACCATTTGGCCCATCTGATCTGCAATATTCTGAATACTATCAATAAGGGTGTGAACTTGGTTTAATACTCAATACCCATGATATTCCCTGATACATAGTTAGATTGCAGATGGAAGTCAGGGGGAGGTATGGGGGCAGTAACAAACACAAAGTATCAGTTCTAGAAATTGGTAGCAGAAAACAGACTTGGGATGTCAAGGCTCGAGTCAGTACATGGATAGTTTGTTCATTAAGGGTCACAGGGATGCTGACATTTCATACCATTTTACCACAACATTGGGATTAAATCCAAGGATCTGGATGAACTGACATGACACTTGGCAGATGGGGCCCTGTTTTACAATGGATCCAAAGATCAATGGTCTAAGACAGTTTGGATACATGAGGCTTGGATCTCTTTTGTATCCCTAATAAAACAGAATACTACATTTTTCCAATATAAAATTATAAACTTCTTTGTGTTTGGAAGGGTCCGCAGAATTAATTCACTTTTTTACCCATGCACGCTTCAATCATTGGTAACTCCAAAGGTTTCTTTAGTTTGTAGGCTTTATTTTTTTGCTGTTGAGACTTCTTTATGAGGCATCCTTTAGTGAAAAGTGCACTTCTAATCCCAGGAACAAATGAGAAAAGAGGAGAAGCAGATTTTGAAAGTTAAAAATCCACTAATGTTTGTCTGTTGTGAAGGGTATTGCCGTTTTTGCCTTGAAGCTGTTTGAGGATGACAGCAGTCTGGTATTACAAGCTTAGCATGGGAGACCATTTTATATCAAGCATTTATTGTGACCTTTTATACGCAGCCCCTTTCTCTTTCCCCCCTCTGAGAAAATCTTCCCAACATTCCAATCATTGCATAAAGCAATTAAATGTCTTCTACCAGCTGTGCGACTAAACTTGTCTCCAAGCAGAATGCAATGCACTGTTCACCCAGTAAGGATATTCTGATCAAGCCAAGGAGGCAAAGAACAGCAGAGCTAGATTTTAAGAAAAGAAAATAGCACCAGATATGCATACAATTGGGTATATGGGAAAAAATACTCATTTCAGAAGACTAAAATTGCATGAAAATTAGAATTTATAACATTTATCTTAAAGGAATACATATGGGAAAAATGATTGCAATTGTCAACTAGTGTTGTGCTGGAGAATACACTGGAGAATCACAGAAGTATCCAGAGATGAGACAGAGATGTAGTACAATACTGGCAAATGACCAAGGCAGGTGGTACTGGTTCAGATCAACAATCCGTGTTGGCAACAGGAAAGTCAGTATAGTACAGGAGAGGTCAGGTAGAATTAGAATCAGGACTGACCTTTAAATATCTGTAAGAGTGGGGGCCTTGCCCCTATATAAACCACACAAAGAATTGTAGGAGCATGACTGGGTGTGAAACCATACACTTTTTTCCCCCCAATTTAAGGAACTTTCCTGACCCTGCTCAAATTATGTGATGGCCCGTGTGGTGCAGGGTCGCATGCCACAATATCCCTGGTCCTCCTAACCAATCAGGGAATGAGAGCACCAAGCCAATCAGCCATGGTGCCAGCACTCACATCCCTTGAGAGCGGGAGATATAAGCTGAACTGTTGCTTTGTCCGTGATTGAGCTTATTGCAAGCCTCAAATACCATTCCTTGTACCACTCATCTTTCCCTGGATCCTGACTGTTTGCCTGTTCCCATACTTTGAATTTTGACTTCTGGTTTGGACTTGACATTACTTGGTACTGCTGTAACGATTGAACCTGGCCAGGCTTTGCATGTTGCACTCTTGTCAGTAAGGAGTTACAGGCCTGGGCCAATCAACAGCTGATGCTCGGTATTGGATTCCTCCTCAGCCTTCTTGCTCTTGATTTTTCCTTTGCTAAATTTCAGTCTTGTTTGTTTCGGTTCTGACTCGTTAGTTTGATTTTGCCATGGATTTGTAGTTCTGACCCATTTGTCTAGTTTTTAGCCTTGTCCTTGTCTGTCTTGCTATTAGTTTGTACTTATGGTTGGTTTTATACTGTCTAGTTTGTATCAATTACCTTAAGCTGTATCCTGACTTTTATTCTGACTTGTTTGTGTATTGTACTCCTCCTCAGTATAGCTCCTGATCCACTACTTTCTGCTTTGCTCCTAGCCTTGTGAGTAATATTCAGATTATTCTTGTTTAAAATACAGCAGACAAAAATAGGGGCAATATAAATATACTAACAACAGAAAAATGTAAGAGTAGTTTTGAAGAAAAAAAATAAATAAATAACATTCTTGTTTTATATAATTTTTCTTGCTTTATGTAATTCTGTGTGGGATAACTAATAAAAAAATATTTTTATTAAAAATAACTATTTTTCTGTTGTAAATATATTTTACTTGTTTGAACTTTAACCTGTATTCTGACTTGTTTGTGGTTTGTACTCCACTGTGGCATATGTCCTGATCCATTGCTTTTTGCTGTGCCCCTATGTTTGGTGTGTTTCTGTGTTAAGTCTTGTGTGATCATGTAGCACTGTTACCGGATCTGTATAGTGTCCTGACTTTAGTTACCTGTTCACTTACCTTATTTCCTGGTAAAACTGCCACTTTATCTTTCTGGTAACCTGTTGTTATAACTCTCATACCTGTCATATTACTTTAGTCCTGGACCTGTTAGTCAGCACTCTATATACCTGCCATGATATCTTCCTGTTAACCTGTTTGTTACCACTTTGCTTGCCTGCCATTATATGTTCCCTTGGTTCCCTGTTAGTTAGTTCTTGACCTGTTTCCCAATTGTGTTTATTATTTTAACTTGTGGCACCCTTTCATCTTATTTAGCATCTGGACTACCATCCAGCTGTGGATCCGGTGACTATGACAGATACACAAGTAGGCAGGGATAATGGTTCTGGGTGAGCTCAGGGCCACACTTTTCCATTGTGTGACGTGACAAGTCTGCTTTCCTCCTGGTTTTTGACTCCTTGGCTTATTTACTGGTTTTTCTATTTACTACCTGATTTTGTCCAATATGTGCCTATTTGGTTTTGACCTGGTTTGTCTCTCTTTTTAATCCCTGTGCATTAGCCCAGCAAAGGGACCATCACCTAGTTGAGGGTTGCTGCTCAGGGCGGATCGATCAAGTAGTTAGGGACAGAAGCAGGGTTTCAGCTTTGGGCTGCACTGTTCTTTAACTGAAGTGACAGTTATATTAAATAGATATGCAGCAGGCCACCAGATTCAGTACTGTAACCCGCCCGGGAACCTTTAACATATGCCATATTCTTTTTAATACTTTTGAAGGCCTTAAGTCATCTCTTATAAGTATGATACACATTATTTGAATATTGCCTCATGTGTTAGGAGTGTGGTATCATCGATGTTATCAACCCATTTCATTACTTACGTTTGTAAAAGCCCAATTGTCATAACTATGATCCGGCCATGAATGCGTAACATAAGTTAATTCAATACTATCCATTTGGCCTCATAGATGTTTTGCTTTTGCACAGATAAAGTGACCCTGAGTACATGTGTAATATTGGTTTCCTTGTGCAGCAGACGATGAATGAACATTGCCCTTTTGTGCATCTATTTTAAACATATGAACTGACTTCCCTCATACAGTATGTGTCCCTTCTGACAAAACCCAGCATCATCTTGTCACCTGAAACAATGCCTCTTCTGTAGCGATGGAATAAACACAGTTTATGACTCCATCCACCGTCCCACATTCTTATGAATAATTTTGATCCCTTAATGTGATCCTGGTTATTTTATTCCTTCTTTGTTTCTATAATAACCATTTTAATTAATCATAAAGCGATGCTGCTGCATAATGCATATGGAACAAAATGTGTACGGGCCGACAATATTTTGTTATGTACCGTGACTCCATAATCCATTTATTTGGGCTGCGTTCCGGCAGAGATGATTACTTGCAGGGGATTCTGTATATCTGTGCCTTTTCTATAAGACTCCAGAGGCAGAGACAAACTAAATGTGAACCAGACTTCTTATATGCTGCGTCATTACTTCTGTACCCTTGAGTGAATCACATTACCCATGAGACCTGTACTAGAAAACTGTGCAGGTTTCGGTTGCCCACGGCAGGGAGCCACAATTATGTAGAGAACTGAGTCAACCGAAATAGAAACAGCCCTTGTGTTTTCCTGTTCAAAGTGCACACATTAAAGGGACTGTACGTTTCCTGGCTTCAACTATCTACAATTTATGCATTTCTTTTCCTGTGCAGAACATGAATGTGAATATATCACAGTTGTTGTCACATTCCGAGTTCCCATTCTCACCTTCAGGATGGAGAGCATAGCTAGTCTTGTGGCAGAAGGGAGGATTGGAATCATGGTTGTGACTTTTGTAGAAGAATCAAGATGCGTTGTGTTGTAACCATGCAGACGTAAACATTGCCAGCCTACTATAGTGCGGCCAATGACTACTGTGGTATATGTTTGGCATATATTCAAGAAGACAAATTGTAGCATTCCTCATTTTCAATTAAAGGGGTACTCCGGTGGAAAACAAATGTTTTCAAATCAACTGGAGCTAGAAAGTTCTACAGATTTGTAATTTACTTCTATATAAAAATTCTAACCCTTCCAGTATTTATCAGCTGCTGTATACTCCAGAGGATGTTGTCTGACCACAGTGCTCTCTGCTGACACCTCTGTCCATGTCAGGAACTGTCCAGAGTAGGAGCAAATCCCCATAGCAAACCTCTCCTGCTCTGGACAGTTTCTGACACTGACAGAGTTGTCAGCAGAGAGCACTACTGTCGTCAGACTGGAAAGACCTATGCAACTTCTTCTGAAGCATACGCCAGCTGATCAGTACTGAAAAGATTGAGATTTTTAAATAGAAGTAGTTTACAAATCTGTATAACTTTCTGGCACCAGTTGATTTAAAAGTATTTGTTTTCCACCCTTTAAAAACTTCATAGCATGGTGTGGTGCAAACAACAAAGACATGGGTATCTTCTCCCCCTCTGACGCGTATACGCCCTATCGGGCTCAAGGCCCGGTAGGGCGGAAACGCATCAGAGGGGAAGAAGTTACCCATGTCTTTGTCGTTTGTACCACTATAAGCTATAAAGGTTTAAATGGAGTTTCTCCTTTAAGACTTTTAAGCCATTCACAGACTTAAGTTATGTTGACACTGGTGTAATGGCTTCCATTTACAATGCTAGTATGCCATATCTCTGAATACTGTACAGAAAAAAAATCTGATAAAAAAGGAATATATGTTAGTAAATTGTTTTAAATAGAAATTAAAATCTATGTGATACTGATGGGTCTACACTTACCTTATCTCTAATAAGTTTAAGAACGTCAATCCTATTAAAAACAATATCAGAGCCCTCATAAGGCTTGTTTTACTTAAATGGGCAATGTCACTTAAAACATTTTTGACATGTCACAGAGACATTTACAAATACAAACATTACAGCAGCCCACTACAAACACTAAGATATATTTTAAATTGCAATATTTCCACTGAGGTTCCTCTGCCTTGGGGTGACCTATGACTTCTTCACCTCAAAAACGTCTCTCGAATTCTCCCATTCCTCAACTTTGACTCAAATAAACTATTGTTACATGTCCTCATTAACTCTCGCTTGGACTGCTGTGGTAAGCCAGTAAAGGATGTTGTCCTGTCCGGTAAACATTGCCTCAGTCACTTCCAGTGTCACTGTTCTGGGCCCACAACTCCAGGGTAAATTGTATTTTGTTATCTTGTGATTTTGTGTTATGCATATGTTATCAGTGTTACCGTATCTTTAAAGAAAGGCATGCAGCGTAAACCATGTGATCCCGATGCCCTAATTGGATGCCCCCTAGCCTAATCCTTATATAGTGTAGGGGGGGTGTTCAGGGGGGGGGGTTGCTAAGGGAGCACACAGACTAGCAGACTAACAGAAATAATATCTAAACACAGAGCTGTGGTACAGTGTGGAGAGGAGTTAGGAGAAGTCTTTGGTAATTTGAAGGAGACCCGATGAGAAGTCAGCATCCAAGCCATTCACCAGCACCCTTTCGCACAGGTCCTATCTGCAGTCTCAGATAGCAGGAGATAAAGTTTAAAATCCGGAGTCTAAAGTCTGAAGTAACTAGTAGTCAGTGAAATCAACTACAAGTACCAGCCAGGCAAAAGGATCCCAAGGGTTACTCTGCATCTTCTCTGCTCTGATCTGTAATGTAAAGGATTTTACCATCATTCCTTCCTCAGTAAAATATAGTTTTCTGTAACCCTGCATCCGTGGTCATTATTGTCCCCAGCGCTTGGCCCAGGAGAACAGCCTAAAACTTAGAGCCTGGTGGTTAACACTACTCTGGCATCACAATCTGTACATTATTGTCACCTAACACCACAGCTACCATGCATTACACTTTTGCCTACCACACTGCTACAACATCCTCCTCTCTGGCCTTCTATTAAACACTCTTGCTCCACTCAAAGCCATCCTCAATTCTGTTGCTTGACTAATCCACCTCTCTCCTTAATCCTTCTCTGTCTCTCCCCTCTGACAACCCAATTATTGGCTACCCATTGCCCAACAAATTAAATTTAGGCTGTTCACCATAACATAAAAGGTCATCCACAACCTGTCCAACATATACATCTCTGACATGGTCTCCCAATATTGCCCTACACTGCCACGTATGGGAGGGAAGGAGTGCAACACTATTCTCGCCCACTCCCCTTGTTCCTGCCTACTTGCATATCCGCCCTAGGCAGCGGATCGACAACCCCATTGATGGACCCTTTCCTAAATAAGGGAGGGGAGTAAGGGTCAACAAAATAAATTATAATACAGTCAAAGTCAGGATACTGTAAGGGAGCACACAGACTAACAGAAATAATATCTAAACACACACAATAAGTCACAGTCCACAAGCCGAGTCAATACCAAGAGATCACAGAATTGTCAAGTTGCAGAAACGGGAGAAGGGTCAGATATGCCATAAATACAGGATAAAACATACTCGCTAGCTAGGAGATGAAGCTCTTTGGCAGGCAGGGTGATAGAGCAGACTGCAAGCTTATATAGGTGCCAGAATAGGTGCTCCAAACAAGGTCAAGTGACCAGTCCAGACAGCCGGGCGTAACCTGGCGAATTCGAATGGCCCCTGCTGTTCATCACTAGAAAATGTCTCCATTCCTCAAAAGCCCGCTTAATTGCCAAAAGCTCTTGATTACCAACATCATAGTTATCTTCTGCAGCAGGAAATTTTCGAGAAAAAAAGGCACAAGGATATAACTTAGTCGAAGAACCAGTTGCCTGCAACAATACTGCTCCAGCACCATCTTCAGAAGCATCAACTTCAGCAATAAAGGGTTTGGTCTCATCTGGTTGGATTAATATCGGAGCAGAGATGAAACCCCCCTTGAGATGTTCAAAAGCAGCCTCCGCCTCTGTAGATCAGTTAATCACATCTGCCCCTTTGCGAGTTAAATCAGTGGTTTTGCGACGATAGAAAATTTTTAAATACATTTTCTGTAGTAGTTCGCAAAGACCAGAAACCATTGTAATGCCTTTAAAGAAAAAGGCCACACCCAGTCTGAAACTGCCTTGACCTTCTCAGGATCCATTTTGAAATTTCCTGAAGTTAAAATATACCACCAAAGACACACTTTTCTTGTTTAATGAATAATTTGTTTTGATGATGTACCTGGAGGACAGAATGTACATGATTAACATGAGATGACCAATCACAAGAAAAAATTTGAATGTCATCTAGATAAACCACCAGGAATTTTCCCAAAAATTCACGAAAAATAGTGTTGACCAAATTCTGAAAAACTGCTGGTGCATTACTGAGACCAAAAGGCATTACCATATACCGTATTTTTTGCCGTATAAGACGCACTTTTTCTTCCCCAAAACGGGGGGGGGGGAAGTTGGTGCGTCTTATACGGCGAATATACGCCCGAGGCTGCTGCGGGCGAGAGCGGGAAGTCAGCGGTAAGTACAGAGGCTGCTGCGGTGCGGTACAGCGTTGACTACCCGCTCTCCACCCGCAGCAGCCTCATGACCGCCGGTGAATTTTTAACCTCACACCGGCTATGTTTATTGCTCTACGCCTGGAACATACAGTTCCAGGCGCCAGGCAAGTGATTTACTAATAACTGTATACTAAAAACCAGGGTGCCTCCAGCTGTTGTGAAACTACAACTCCCAGCATGCCCGGACCAGCAAAGGCTGTCCGGGCATGCTGGTAGTTGTAGTTTCACAACAGCTGGAGGCACCCTGGTTTTTAGTATACATCAATTAGTTTTTAAAACAAAGATTAACCACACCTCAAGAATACTACCCTAGGGTACACAGTGAATAATTGTTTGAGACATAAAGTTTTGAAAAAAATGCAGAATGCAGGAGCTGGCCCGGGCAGATAATCATAGGTTTTCCTATGCCGGACATCCCTGTGTCCCGAAAAATCTTTTCGGGACATAAGGATGTCCGCGGGTCACTAACCATTCCCCGGCCGATGCGTGTCCTCCTCCGGTCTTCCTGCGATCCTCCGCCTCTTTATGGTTGTACGCACAGGACCTCAGTGACGTCCCATGCGTACAACCATAGAGGCTCAGGAGGACCGGAGGAAAACGCGCACTGGCCAGGGCCTGGTGAGTGACCGGCGGTGCGTAATCTTCAGTGTTCCGGTCACCGCTCCTCCGGTCCCGGCACCTACTGCTATGGTCTATAGGCCATGGCAGTAGATTGTGACACCGGGCCAGAGGAGCGGTGACCGGAACACTGTGGGGGGCAGTATACAGACATACAGCCTCCAGCCGTACACTGTATATGGCTGGAGGCTGTATGTCTGTTGGGGGGGAGCTGCCTACCATTGTGGGGGAACTATACTGCCAACTATTGTGGGGGAACTATACTGGCAACCATTGTGGGGGGAAGCTGCCTACCATTGTGGGGGAACTATACTGCCAACTATTGTGGGGGAACTATACTGCCAACCATTGTGGGGGGAAGCTGCCTACCAATGTGGGGGAACTATACTGCCAACTATTGTGGGGGAACTATACTGCCAACCATTGTGGGGGGGGGGGAAGCTGCCTACCATTGTGGGGGAACTATACTGCCAACTATTGTGGGGGAACTATACTGCCAACTATTATGGGGGAACTATACTGATATAAAATATTTTACTACAGTATTTGGTTCAGAATCTTTTTTTTTCTAGATTTTCCTCCTTTAAAATTGGGTGCGTCTTATATGCCGGAGCATCTTATATGACAAAAAATACGGTACTCAAAATGACCTTCGGGGGTGTTAAAAGCAGTTTTCCATTTGTCACCCTCTTTTATTCTGATCAAGTTATAAGCCCCTAAAAGGTCAAGTTTAGAAAACCAACATGCTCCCTGTATTTGAATAAACAAATCTGGAATGAGAGGCAACAAGTTTTTGATTTTTAACAGTAATCTTGTTCATCCCCCGATAATCAATACATGGCCTTAGCCCCATAGGAGATACAGAAGAACAAATATGACCCTTTTGCAAACTTGACTGACTATAATCCTCCATAGCTCCCCTTTCAGGACCAGACAAATTATAAATTCGCCTCTTAGGATACTTGGCATCAGGTACAAGTTCAATAGCACAGTCATAATCTCGGTGTGGGGACAAAGCAGAGGAGGCCTCCTCAGAAAAAAAATGTCACAAAAATCAGAAATAAATTTGGGTAGATTACTTTGGGCGACACCAAGAGTTGCAACACAAGTGGAAATACATTTGTTAATACAATCAGAACTCCACTTGATGAGTTCCTTGGAGGACCAATTAAAGACAGGATTATGTTTTCTTAAAAAAGTTAAACCCAAAATCACATTCACTGAAAATTTTTCAAAAACAATTTTTTTTTTCAAAATGCAATGACCCCATGAGTAATCCCACCTCTGGAGATGAAGAACAGACACTACCCCCAGACAAAGGTGTGTAATCCAATACAGCAATGGGGATATGATTTTCCACCAATTTTAAGGGAAGATTCAAAGACTTAATGTTAATTCAGATCAACAAAATTGGCAGCAGGACCTGAATCAACAAATGCTTTACCAGATATACATTTTTCAAAAAATTGAGTTTAGAAGACAATTTCGGAGATACCTGTGCACCCAAATGATTTTCCCGATTATCATTTAGGTGTTGGCGTTTCCCGGCTGCTGGCTCTCCACAAAAAAAGCAAGAGTTGTTCTTCTTCCCGGTAAATTTTCTCTCCGGGGACGACAATTTTCCTATCTGCATGGGTTCCTCAGAAGGGACATGAGAGAAAGGTAAAGAAGACAACATGGAAGAAGGAGAATGAGGAACAGAAGAAACGGACCGTTCACTCTCTCTCTCTCAAACGTCTGTCAAGTCATACCGCTAAAGTCATGGTCTGTTCTAAGGAGTCAGGTGATGGATAGCTTACAAGGATATTCTTAATAGCATCAGCTAATCCTAGTGTGAATGACATCTAAGTGCTGGATCATTCCAACCAGATACTGTACACCATTTAAGAAAATCTGCACAATCGCCTCTGTTTAAGACTAACCAACTGAGACTCAGCAAAGGCTGCTCGGCCAGGTTGATCATAAAGAAGACCCATAGCAGAAAATAAAGCATCCAAAGAATTTAATTCAGGAGCAGAGGGAGGTAAAGAGAATACCCATTCCTGGGGATTCCCTTGCAGCAAAGACATGACAATTCCTACTCTCTGAACTTCTGTGCTAGCTGACTGGGGTCTTAGGTGGAAATACAGCTTACAACTCTCCCTGAACACAACAAATTTCTTCCGGTCACCAGAAAAGCTGTCAGGAAGATTTATTTTCGGTTCACTCGAATCAATTGGAGGACTGACCACTGCCTGAACATTAGCTGATTCCTGAGCTTGAACTATTTTGGCAAGAGACTGTACTAAATGTGTTAAACCCTGCACTTGCTCTACTATAGCCATCATTGCTTCCATTTTAACAAATGCAGGTATTTGGGCCTGCGAAAATGTCACTTATGGGCAGGGAAGGAGTGCAGCCCTGATCTCACCCACTCCCCCTGACCTTGCCTATTTGCCTATCTGTCCCAAACAGCGGATCGACAACCACGGTGACGGACCCTTTCCCGAATAAGTGAGGGGAGTAAGGGAGAACAAAACAAACTATAATAAAGTCAAAGTAAGGATACTGTAAGTAAGCACACAGACTAACAGAAATAATATCTAAACACACACAATCAAAGTCACAGAAGTGAAAGTGGAAGCCAGTAGAAGTACCAGATTGGTTAAGAAACCGCTGTCCACGCTCCTTGCTCTATTTCCTACCCCTCCATTTATGCCTTGATCGTAATATGTTTTCAATGAATGTACAATAAAGATTAACTACTCCACACATGGTGAGTGCTCCATCTTTACTTTCTTATCTTGGATATCTGTTTATATTTATATAAATGAAACAGCTCCACTGTATATGCCTATGTCTATGGGGCTTGCTGTAAAGCACATCTCTAAATGCCGTTAGAAACAGCTTAGGCAAGATGGCTGCCCTGATAGTAATCAGACAATCTTGGATGCATAAGTACTGAGTAAGAACCTCCACCTCCATGTGCATTTCGCCACCCAGCTTCTTCAGTGGAGGGATACTTAAAACCTCTAACAGCTCCAATCAGTAAAACCCATTCTCTTTAAGAAAGGAAACATCTGTACATTCCCTTTAAAAATATTGTTTAGTTTACAAGGAGTTCTCAGATGCCAAGTAAATAAGTGCTAACCTTTAAAACAATGAAGTAACCAGCTCTATTTGGCAAGAGGCTTTTTAATAACTATAAAAGGAGATGTGTATATTTGTTGCAATTTTTTTTGGTTTTTTAATTCTGTTTTATATTTCAGCTGTATTGGAAAAGACTGCAGATTCATTCGGCTCCTGCTTTATCTCGTAGGCATTATTTCCAGAATTTAGCTAATGCATCGACAAGAGCACAAACAAGAGTAAGTAAAGAAATGAGTTCATGCTGGAGACGCTCTCGATCTGTTTCTGTGTTTCCTACTGGTCACAGCATCCATTTCATTGCCTTACCCTGCTGTCTGCCTGCAGTTGCCTGAAAACCTTTTGGGCAAAGAGTTTGGGTACAGTTCGCTCGCAGGGTTTGTTTCCTGTTCTAAACAACATCTCTAGTGATAGCTCCCCTGAATGCATAGAACACAAACCTGGAACTGCAAAGAAATGTGCAAATGAGGCAGATGATAGAAGAGAAGACAATCTCATACAAATAAAAAGTTACCTAATGTCACATTAGAATTGCACATTTGCTTGAAATCTCGGCTCTTCAGATGATCGCAAGAATTGTATGATATAGTAAATGGATCACAAGATCTGCATATTAGAGACAATTTGTAACATACTGGCACTTATCCCATACATGAAAGGATATAGGGCTGCTCAGATGATCCCACTCATACAAACAGTTTACAAAGTTTCAAGAGTATCGTGAAACGTAAAAATTATCTTCATAGTTTTCAAGAAAAAAATCTTTATTACCTCAATGAAGCATTTTAGTCATTTTATGTGTATGAGAGGAATCGCACTATTTTTGACCATTATGTAACTTTTACAGTATATGGCGATTTTCACCAGGTCACCTATCTGAAGGCTCATTCTCTAAGTATTAGCTTTCCCTGACCTCAGTTCCAGAGTGGATGTAGATTCTATGATGGCTTCTATACACTAAATACACACAGAAAACAGAAGTAACAACAGCATGGAGGACATTATAGAGCAGTGTGAGCTCTGGGGTTAATAAGCATTCCCCCTTTCATCTTTATAGACTTCTATTGGCAGTGTTATCAGATCCCATATTTCTCTTAACACCGTAGAGGGGTACTCCGCCCCTAGACATCTTATCCCCTATCCAAAGGATAGGGGATCAGATGTCTGAAGGCGGGGGTCCCGCTGCTGGGAACCCGGCAATCTCTGTGCAGCACCCAGCATTCGTTTAGAACACTGGGTGCAGGCAGCAGGGTTGTGATGAAACTGCCAGCTTTCACGCCCCTCCCATAGACTTGCATTGAGGAGGTGTGGAGTGATGTTATGAAGGGCGTGGTCATAATGTCACAACCCCGCCACCCCATCCAAGCGTTCGGAACAAAATTTTCCAAACACTGGGGCAGTGAAGTAACCCTTTAAGGACCAGGCCAATTTTAATTTTTTAACTTTTCCTCCTTCCCTTCTAAAAATCATAACTCTTAAAATTTTGCACCTACAGACCAATATAAGGGCTTATTTTTATGTCACCAATTGTACTTTGTAATGAAATCAATCATTTCATAACAAACTCTACGGCAAAACCCAAAAAATATATATTTGTGGAGTGAAATTGGGGAAAAAAAACCTCAGTTTATAAATTTTGGGGGCTTCTGTTTCTACGCAGTGCACTTTTTGGTAAAAATGACATCTTATCTTTATTCTGTAGGTGGATACAGTTACAAGAATACCTAATTTATGTAAGTTTTATTTTATTTCACTACTTAAAAAAAGTCATAACTACATGCATCAAAATTAGTATGCAAAAAATTGTCTTCTTCTGACCCCTATAACTTTTGTATTTTTCCACATACCGGGCTACACGAGGGCTAATTTTTTGCGTAGTGATCTTTAGTTTTGATCAGTACCATTTTTGTTTTGATGAGACTTTTTGATTGCTTTTTGTAAATTTTCATGGTATATGTGTCACGATGCCGGCTGGCAGGAGGTGGATCCTCTGTGCCAGAGAGGGATTGGCGTGGACCGTGCTAGTGGACCGGTTCTAAGTCACTACAGGTTTTCACCAGAGCCCGCCGCAAAGCGGGATGGTCTTGCTGCGGCGGTAGTGACCAGGTCGTATCCACTAGCAACGGCTCAACCTCTCTGGCTGCTGAAGATAGGCGCGGTACAAGGGAGTAGACAGAAGCAAGGTCGGACGTAGCAGAAGGTCGGGGCAGGCAGCAAGGTTCATAGTCAGGGTGGATAGCAGAAGTTCTGGTACACAGGCTTTGGACACACAAAACGCTTTCACTGGCACAAGGCAACAAGATCCGGCAAGGGAGTGCATGGGAGGAGGTCAGATATAGTCAGGGACCAGGTGGAAGCTAATTAAGCTAATTGGGCCAGGCACCAATCATTGGTGCACTGGCCCTTTAAGTCTCAGGGAGCTGGCGCGCGCGCGCCCTAGAGAGCGGAGCCGCGCGCGCCAGCACATGACAGCAGGGGACGGGAACGGGTAAGTGACCTGGGATGCGATTCGCGAGCGGGCGCGTCCCGCTGTGCGAATCGCATCCCCGACGGCCATGACAGTGCAGCGCTCCCGGTCAGCGGGACCGACCGGGGCGCTGCGGAGAGAGAGATGCCGTACGCGCTCCGGGGAGGAGCGGGGACCCGGAGCGCTAGGCGTAACAGTACCCCCCCCTTAGGTCTCCCCTTCTCTTTGTCCGGTAACTGCCCCCCCCCCGGGATGAGGACACCGGGAAAGGATGGAGGGATTCCTCAACGGCAGGCAGTACAGCAGGAGTGGGAATGGGGAGGGAGGGCAGAGGGCGAGGCCTGGCACGGGGCAGTGTGACACCAGGACGAGGGCCACGAGGAGGCACCGAGGCTTGACTGACTGGACTGGGAGGGGGGGAGAGGCACTTCTTAAGGCGGGCAGAGTCCATAACGACCTTAGGGAGACCGGATACAGGAGGAACCACAGGGACACGGCAGGGAGTACTGGGAACCGGTTTAAGGCAGTCCTTGAAGCAAGAGGTACCCCAGCTCTTGATCTCCCCTGAGGACCAATCCAGGGTTGGGGAATGGTGTTGAAGCCAGGGTAGTCCAAGGAGAATTTCAGAAGTGCAATTGGAGAGGACCAAAAACTCAATTTTCTCATGATGAGGTCCGATGCACATTAGGAGGGGCTCCGTGCGGAAACGCACGGTGCAATCCAACCTGGCTCCGTTGACCGCGGAAATGTGGAGTGGCTTGACAAGACGGGTCACCGGGATGCGGAATTTATTCACCAAGGACTCCCGAATAAAATTCCCAGAGGCACCAGAGTCCAGGCAGGCCACGGCTGAGAGGGAAGAGCTGGCTGAAGAAGAAATCCGTACAGGCACCGTGAGACGTGGAGAAGCCGACTTAGCATCAAGAGACGCCACACCCACGAGAGCTGGGTGCGAGCGTGCGTTTCCCAGACGTGGAGGACGGATAGGGCAATCCACCAAGTAATGTTCGGTACTGGCACAGTACAGGCAAAGATTCTCTTCCTTACGGCGATTCCTCTCTTCCAGGGTCAGGCGAGACCGATCCACTTGCATGGCCTCCTCGGCGGGAGGCCTAGGCGCAGATTGCAATGGAGACTGTGGGAGAGGTGCCCAGAGATCTAAGTCTTTTTCCTGGCGGAGCTCTTGATGCCTCTCAGAAAAACGCATGTCAATGCGAGTGGCTAGATGAATGAGTTCATGCAGATTAGCAGGAGTATCTCGTGCGGCCAGAACATCTTTAATGTTGCTGGATAGGCCTTTTTTAAAGGTCGCGCAGAGGGCCTCATTATTCCAGGAAAGTTCAGAAGCAAGAGTACGGAATTGTATGGCGTACTCGCCAACGGAAGAATTACCCTGGACCAGGTTCAGCAGGGCAGTCTCAGCAGAAGAGGCTCGGGCAGGTTCCTCAAAGACACTTCGAATTTCCGAGAAGAAGGAGTGTACAGAGGCAGTGACGGGGTCATTGCGGTCCCAGAGCGGTGTGGCCCATGACAGGGCTTTTCCATACAGAAGGCTGACTACGAAAGCCACCTTAGACCTTTCAGTAGGAAACTGGTCCGACATCATCTCCAAGTGCAGGGAACATTGCGAAAGAAAGCCACGGCAAAACTTAGAGTCCCCATTAAATTTGTCCGGCAAGGACAGGCGGAGGCTAGGAGTGGCCACTCGCTGCGGAAGGGGTGCAGGAGCTGGCGGAGGAGATGATTGCTGCTGAAGTTGCGACACAATGGTGAATACTTCCGACAGCTGGTGGGTTAGATGGGCGATCTGTCGGGATTGCTGGGCGACCACCGTGGTGATATTAGAGATATAAGGCAGAGGGACGTCAGCGGGATCCATGGCCGGATCTACTGTCACGATGCCGGCTGGCAGGAGGTGGATCCTCTGTGCCAGAGAGGGATTGGCGTGGACCGTGCTAGTGGACCGGTTCTAAGTCACTACAGGTTTTCACCAGAGCCCGCCGCAAAGCGGGATGGTCTTGCTGCGGCGGTAGTGACCAGGTCGTATCCACTAGCAACGGCTCAACCTCTCTGGCTGCTGAAGATAGGCGCGGTACAAGGGAGTAGACAGAAGCAAGGTCGGACGTAGCAGAAGGTCGGGGCAGGCAGCAAGGTTCGTAGTCAGGGTGGATAGCAGAAGTTCTGGTACACAGGCTTTGGACACACAAAACGCTTTCACTGGCACAAGGCAACAAGATCCGGCAAGGGAGTGCATGGGAGGAGGTCAGATATAGTCAGGGACCAGGTGGAAGCTAATTAAGCTAATTGGGCCAGGCACCAATCATTGGTGCACTGGCCCTTTAAGTCTCAGGGAGCTGGCGCGCGCGCGCCCTAGAGAGCGGAGCCGCGCGCGCCAGCACATGACAGCAGGGGACGGGAACGGGTAAGTGACCTGGGATGCGATTCGCGAGCGGGCGCGTCCCGCTGTGCGAATCGCATCCCCGACGGCCATGACAGTGCAGCGCTCCCGGTCAGCGGGACCGACCGGGGCGCTGCGGAGAGAGAGACGCCGTACGCGCTCCGGGGAGGAGCGGGGACCCGGAGCGCTAGGCGTAACAATATGAAGTGACCAAAAATGCGCAATTTTGGACTTTGGTATTTTTGTAGGTGTACACCATCGAAAAGGGGGAGTGATTCAAACTTTTTACTTAATTAGTCCCCACAGGGGGCTATAATGTACAATATTGAGATTGCATACACTGTTCAATGCTGATTGCATACACTGTTCAATGCTGATCTTTGGTGAGGAGGCAGGTAAGGGCCCTTCCGCCGTCCATTCAGCTGATCGGGACCCTCAATTGTCCCAATCAGCTTCATTAGTAGTGTTGAGCGGTATAGGCCATATTCGAATTCGCGAATATATGGACGAATATTCGTCATATATTCGCGAATATTTGCGTTTTATTTTCGCATATGCAAATATTCGCGTTTGTGAAAATTAACATATGCAAAAATTTGCATATACAAAAACCTGTACAAAAAAAATTAGCATATGCGAAAATTAGCAAATGCAAATTTTCGTATATGCGAAAATTCGCACACCAGTCTCACACAGTAGTATTAGAGCCTTCTTTACACCACACAAGCTGGAAGCAGAGAGGGATGATCACTGTGATGTGTACTGTGAAAAAAAAAAAAAAAAAAACGAATATTCGTAATTACGAATATATAGTGCTATATTCGCGAATATTCGCGAATTCCCGAATATGCGATATTCGCGAATAAAATTCGTATTGCGAATATTCGCGAGCAATACTATTCATTAGATCTCGCATTTAGACGCTGTAATCAACTTCGATCACTGCATCTTATCGGCCCAATCGGCCGTGGGTCCTGGCTGCTGATAGCAACCAGGACCCACCGGGTACGAAGCGTTCTGCGCTTATGAGAACACTTCAAACCACGATAACGGGACCAGGGCATGCAGGTATGCCCTCAGTCCTTAAGTACCAGGACGCAAGGGCGTACCTGCACACCATTCGTCCGTAAGGGGTTAAAGAGTACCTGTAATATTACAGAAAAGATTATTTTTAAATATGTTGCTTACAAGGTAATGTAGATGTGTTACATGTTTTTTTTTTATGCCGTTCGGAGAACAAGTATTTGGTAAACTGCTGATTTTGCAGGTTTTCCTACTTGCAAAACATGTAGAGGTCTGTAATTTTTTCATAGGTATTCTTCAACTGTGAGAGATGAAATCTAAAACAAAAATCCAGAACATCACATGTGATTTTTAAAAAATGTATTTGCATTTTATTGCATGACATAACTATTTGATCACCTACCAACCAGTAAGAATTCCGGCTCTCACAGACCTGTGATTTTTTTCTTTAAGAAGCCCTCCTGTTCTCCACTCATTACCTGTATTAACTGCACCTGTTTAAACTTGTTACATGTATAAAAGAAACCTGTCCACACACTCAATCAAACAGACTCCATCCTCTCCACAAGGGCCAAGACCAGAGAGCTGTGTAAGGGCATCAGGGATAATATTGTAGACCTGCACAAGGCTAGGATGGGCTACAGGACAATAGGTAGGCAGCTTGGTGAGAAGGCAACAACTGTTTCCACAATTATTAGAAAATGGAAGAAGTTCAAGATGTCGGTCAATCTCCTTAGGTCTGGGGCTCCATGCAAAATCTCACCTTGTGGGGCATCAATGATCAGGAGGAAGGTGAAGGATCAGCCCAGAACTACATGGCAGGACCTGGTCAATGACCTGAAGAGAGCTGGGACCACAGTCTCCAAGAAAACGATTAGTAACACACTACGCCATCATGGATTAAAATCCTGCAGCTCACGCAAGGTCCCCTGCTCAAGCCAGCTCATGTCCAGGCCCGTCTAAAGTCTGACAATGACCATCTGGATGATCCAGAGGAGGAATGGGAGAAGGTAATTTGGTCTGATGAGACAAAATTAGAGCTTTTTTGTCTAAACTCCACTCGCCGTGTTTGGAAGAAGGATGAGTACAACCCCAAGAACACCATCCCAGCTGTGAAGAATGGAGGTGGAAACTTCATTCTTTGGGGCTACTTTTCTGCAAAGGGGACAGGCTGACACAGTATTGTGGGGAAGATGGATGGGGCCATGTATCGCGAGATCATGTCCAACAAGCTCCTTCCCTCAGTAAGAGCATTGAATATGGGTCGTGGCTGGTTCTCCCACATGACAACGACCCGAAAAACACAGCCAGGGCAAATAAGGAGTAGCTCCGTAAGAAGCATTTCAAGGTCATAGAGTGCCCTGGCCCCGAAACCTGAAGGATCTGGAGAAGGTCTGTATGGAGGACTGGGCTAAAATCCCTTCTGCAGTGTGTAAAGTTGGTCAAAAACTACAGGAAACGATTGATTTCTGTAATTGCAAACAAAGGTTTCTGTACCAAATATTAAGTTATGCTTTTCTGATGTATCAAATAATTATGTCATGCAATAAAATTTTAATAATTTTTTTAAAATCATACAATGTGATTTTCTTGATTTTCGTTTTAGATTCCGTCTCTTACAGTTTAAGAGAACCTATGATAAAAATTACGGACCTCTACATGCTTTGTAAGTAGGAAAACCTGCAAAATCGACAGTGAATCAAATACTTGTTCTCTTCACTGTATGTCTAGTTTCTGTATTTGGCTCACAAATCCCTCAATTTTACTGCTCACTCATTTTGACATCCACTGCTCGGGAAGATGTGTATTCAAGAACAGCAATTAGCCCGCCCCTTACTCCCCATGCATTCACATCCTCCCTGAGTCTGCTGTGCTGGGTCTCTTTATCCAATCACTGCAGATGATGCTGCAGCTGGACAGGTTAGTGTTCTGCATGGTATGGATAATCCTAATGGTCTTTCTGACTGAGTCTAGCTGAAGCTGGGTCTGTATTCTAAAGTGTTGTATTATTAAGTGTTACATTTGAGAAGTTTTATAAGCAGAAGTTCATGTGCTAAGTATACTGTGGATCATTGTTTTCCAAACAGGGTGTCTCCAGCGGTTGCATAGCCCTTGCATTTTTTTTTTTTCCCCTCCTGTCTGTAGCACACCTGGGGGAGGGGTTAATTGATTAACTGCTCTCAGGTGTATAAAACTAACTGGGAAACTCTGTGAGCCCTGCTCTGACTGAGTCTAGCTGAAGCTGGGTCTGTATTCTAAAGTGTTGTATTATTAAGTGTTACATTTGAGAAGTTTTATAAGCAGGAGTTGTAAGCAGGACCCACTGTAACTGTAAGTATTACACTCCCTTGATAAAAGTAGTTTTTCTTAATAGTTAATAACAGCTGTTTGTCACCAAGGATATGGACAGCAGGATTGGAGGTTTTCTTCAGTGCACATTGTGCCACATGTATACATCTCTGGAGCAGCAGCTTCAGGGTGAATACCGCTGTGACAAATGTGAGCATGTTGCCCACCTGGAAGCTCGTATTAGAGATCTAGAGGAGCAAAATGCAACATTGAGGGCGATTGACAATCTTACAGAGCCAGCAGTTAGTGGGGTAGAAATTGAGGTTGGAGAAACTAGCCAGGAGGCCCAAGTAGGGAGCTGGGTTAATGTAGTTAGAGGGACTGGAAAGGGGGCAAGGAAAAGGAAGGTCACTTCTGCTTCTGATCTCCCAAGTAAAATTGCCAAGTTGGGCGATGATGCGAGGGCCTCAGTATCAGAGATGGCAACCCTAGTGGATACTGTTCTCCCTAACAGCCGGGGGAACAGCTCAACTAGTAGTGTGGGGGATGGTAACGCAGGTAGGCCAAGACAGTTAGTTGTGGTAGGGGACTCTATAATCAGGAAGACGGATAGAATAATTTGTCGCCAAGACCACCTCAACCGAATGGTTTGCTGTCTCCCTGGTGCCAGGGTTCGGCATGTGGTGGAAAGGGTGGACAAATTATTAGGGGGGGCTGGGGATGACCCAGCTGTCGTGGTCCATGTGGGAACCAACGACAGAATACATGGTAGGTGGAGGTCCTTGAAGAATAATTACAAGGAACTAGGTGCCAAGCTGAAGGGAAGGACCTCTAAGGTTGTGTTCTCTGGAATACTTCCTGTGCCATGCGCATCGCAGGAAAGACAGCGGGAGCTTAGGGAGTTAAATGCATGGCTTAAGTCGTGGTGTGAGGGGGAAGGGTTTGGGTTTTTAGAGCACTGGGCTGACTTTTCATTGGGGTACAAACTCTATTCTACGGATAATTTGCACCTGAATGGAAGGGGGTCTGCTGTGCTGGGGGAGAGAATCCTGGAAGGGGTGGCTGAGTATTTAAACTAGGTGAGTGGGGGGAGGATAATAAAGCAAAGAAAGCAGACAGTGGGATAGATAGGTTAGAGAGGGGTCAGGACATAATGGCCGGTGGAGAGGAGTCCTGTGGGGGGAGGTTAAGAGCAGTGGATAAGGAGATTCATGCGTTACAAACCAGCTGTAAAAATAAATGTAGCCCGAAAAATTGTAATCCCAATAATTCAAAAAATTCCATTAGCCCCAATAACTCGATAACTACAATAAGCCCCATTAACTCAAAAAATACCGTTAGCCCCAATAACTTAAATAACAACATTAGACGCAATAACGCAAAAAATCCCATTAGCCCCAATAACTTAAATAATAACGTTAGACCCAATAACTCAAAAAATCCCATTAGCCCCAATAACTTAAATAGTACAATTAGCCCTTATAACTCAAAAAATGACATCAACCCCAATAACTCTGAAAATCCCATTAGTGAGACTATATGTGTAAAACTTAATGGAAATGTAAAGTGTGTGTTCACAAATGCCAGAAGCCTAGCAAATAAAATGGGGGAGCTTGAGGCCTTGATACTGGAGGAACATATTGATATAGTTGGGGTCACTGAGACATGGCTGGACTCCTCGCATGACTGGGCTGTTAATCTGCAGGGGTTTACATTGTTTCGCAAGGATAGAATGAACAGAAAAGGTGGTGGAGTCTGTCTGTATGTAAGAAGTGGTATGAAAGTCAATGTGAACGATGCCATAGTGTGTGATGATTCTGAGGAGGTGGAATCACTGTGGGTAGAATTACAAAAGGAGGGAAATACTGAAAAAATAATATTTGGTGTAATCTACAGACCCCCTAATATCACTGAAGAGATAGAAGGTCGGCTGTATAAACAAATAGAGAGGGCCGCCCGGGCAGGTACAGTGGTAATAATGGGAGATTTTAACTATCCAGATATAGATTGGGGCCGGGGGTTGGCTAAAACTACAAAGGGGAGAAAATTTCAAAATTTATTGCAGGATAATTTTATGGGCCAGTTTGTGGAGGACCCAAGAAGAAGTGATGCCTTGTTGGATCTGATCATTTCCAACAACACAGAGCTGGTTGGTAATGTAACTGTGAGGGAAAACCTTGGTAATAGCGACCACAATATAGTTACTTTTGACTTAAAATGTAGAAAACAAAGACAGACGGGGAAAGCAAAATCATATAACTTTAAAAAGGCAAATTTCCCTGGGCTGAGGGCTGCACTACAGGACATAGACTGGTGTCACGATGCCGGCTGGCAGGAGGTGGATCCTCTGTGCCAGAGAGGGATTGGCGTGGACCGTGCTAGTGGACCGGTTCTAAGTCACTACTGGTTTTCACCAGAGCCCGCCGCAAAGCGGGATGGTCTTGCTGCGGCGGTAGTGACCAGGTCGTATCCACTAGCAACGGCTCAACCTCTCTGACTGCTGAAGATAGGCGCGGTACAAGGGAGTAGACAGAAGCAAGGTCGGACGTAGCAGAAGGTCGGGGCAGGCAGCAAGGATCGTAGTCAGGGGCAACGGCAGGAGGTCTGGAACACAGGCTAGGAACAAACAAGGGAACGCTTTCACTGGCACAATGGCAACAAGATCCGGCGAGGGAGTGCAGGGGAAGTGAGGTATACATAGGGAGTGCACAGGTGAACACACTGATTAGAACCACTGCGCCAATCAGCGGCGCAGTGGCCCTTCAAATCGCAGAGACCCGGCGCGCGCGCGCCCCAGGGAGCGGGGCCGCGCGCGCCGGGACAGGACCGACGGAGAGCGAGTCAGGTACGGGAGCCGGGGTGCGCATCGCGAGCGGGCGCCACCCGCATCGCGAATCGCATCCCGGCTGGAGGCGGTATCGCAGCGCACCCGGTCAGTGGATCTGACCGGGGCGCTGCGGGAGCGAGAGTGTAGCGAGCGCTCCGGGGAGGAGCGGGAACCCGGAGCGCTCGGCGTAACAGTACCCCCCCCCTTGGGTCTCCCCCTCTTCTTGGAGCCTGAGAACCTGAGGACCAGATTTTTATCTAGGATATTGTCCTCAGGTTCCCAGGATCTCTCTTCAGGACCACAGCCCTCCCAGTCAACCAAAAAGAAGGTTTTTCCTCTGACTTTTTTGGAGGCCAGTATCTCCTTTACAGGAAAGATGTCTGAAGAACCGGAGACAGGAGTGGGAGAGATAAGTTTAGGAGAGAAACGGTTGATGATGAGTGGTTTAAGAAGAGAAACGTGAAAGGCATTAGGAATACGAAGAGAAGGAGGGAGAAGAAGTTTATAAGAGACAGGATTAATCTGGCACAAAATTTTGAAAGGACCAAGATAGCGTGGTCCCAATTTGTAGCTGGGAACACGGAAGCGGACATATTTAGCGGAGAGCCATACCTTGTCTCCGGGAGAAAAAATGGGGGGAGCTCTTCTTTTCTTATCAGCAAACTTCTTCATGCGTGATGAAGCCTGTAAGAGAGAATTTTGGGTCTCTTTCCATATGGTGGAAAGATCACGAGATATTTCATCCACAGCGGGTACACCAGAGGGCAAGGGAGTAGGGAGGGGGGGAAGAGGGTGACGGCCGTACACCACGAAAAATGGGGATTTGGAAGAAGATTCAGAAACTCTGAAGTTATACGAGAATTCGGCCCATGGTAGAAGATCTGCCCAGTCATCCTGGTGGGAGGAAACAAAATGCCGTAAATAATCACCCAGGACCTGGTTAATTCTTTCTACTTGCCCATTGGATTGAGGATGATAAGCAGAAGAAAAGTTTAATTTAATCTTGAGTTGTTTACAGAGAGCCCTCCAGAATTTAGACACGAATTGGATGCCTCTATCCGAGACGATCTGCGTGGGCAACCCGTGAAGACGAAAAATGTGTACAAAAAATTGTTTTGCCAACTGAGGCGCAGAAGGAAGACCAGGAAGAGGGATGAAATGTGCCATCTTGGAGAATCGATCAACGACCACCCAAACAACAGTGTTGCCACGGGATGAGGGTAAGTCTGTAATAAAGTCCATACCAATCAGAGACCAAGGCTGTTCGGGAACAGGCAGAGGATGAAGAAGACCAGCGGGCTTCTGGCGAGGAGTCTTATCCCGGGCACAGACAGTGCAGGCTCGCACAAAATCCACAACATCCGTCTCCAGAGTCGGCAACCAATAGAAACGAGAGATGAGTTGCACGGATTTCTTGATGCCCGCATGACCTGCGAGATGGGAGGAGTGACCCCATTTGAGGATTCCGAGGCGTTGGCGTGGGGAGACGAAGGTCTTCCCTGGAGGAGTTTGCCTGATGGAGGCTGGAGAAGTGGAGATCAGGCAGTCAGGAGGAATGATGTGTTGCGGAGAGAGCTCTACTTCCGAGGCATCCGAGGAACGAGAGAGAGCATCGGCCCTAATGTTCTTATCGGCAGGCCGAAAGTGAATTTCAAAATTAAATCGGGCAAAGAACAGAGACCACCTGGCCTGGCGAGGATTCAGCCGTTGGGCAGACTGGAGATAGGAGAGGTTCTTGTGATCGGTGTAAATAATAACTGGAAATCTTGATCCCTCCAGCAGATGCCTCCATTCCTCAAGTGCTAATTTAATGGCTAGTAGCTCTCGATCCCCGATGGAGTAGTTCCTCTCCGCCGGAGAGAAGGTCTTAGAAAAAAACCCACAAGTAACAGCATGCCCGGAAGAATTTTTTTGTAGAAGGACCGCTCCAGCTCCTACTGAGGAGGCATCAACCTCCAATAGGAAGGGTTTAGATGGGTCAGGTCTGGAGAGCACAGGAGCTGAAGAAAAGGCAGACTTGAGCTGTTTAAAGGCGTCTTCCGCTTGAGGAGGCCATGACTTAGGATTGGCATTCTTTTTGGTTAAAGCCACGATAGGAGCCACAATGGTGGAAAAATGTGGAATAAATTGTCTGTAATAATTGGCGAACCCCAAAAAACGTTGGATAGCACGGAGTCCGGAGGGGCGTGGCCAATCTAAGACGGCAGAGAGTTTGTCTGGATCCATTTGTAGTCCCTGGCCAGAGACCAAGTATCCTAGGAAAGGAAGAGATTGACATTCAAACAGACATTTCTCCATTTTGGCATAAAGTTGATTGTCACGAAGTCTCTGAAGAACCATGCGGACATGCTGGCGGTGTTCTTCTAGGTTGGCAGAAAAAATCAGGATATCGTCCAGATACACAACAACACAGGAATATAAGAGATCACGAAAAATTTCATTAACAAAGTCTTGGAAGACGGCAGGGGCGTTGCACAGGCCAAAGGGCATGACCAGATACTCAAAGTGTCCATCTCTAGTGTTAAATGCCGTTTTCCATTCATCCCCCTCTCTGATGCGGATGAGATTATAAGCACCTCTTAAGTCCAGTTTGGTAAAGATGTGGGCACCTTGGAGGCGATCAAAGAGTTCAGAGATGAGAGGTAGAGGGTAGCGGTTCTTTACCGTGATTTTATTAAGACCGCGGTAGTCAATGCAAGGACGTAGGGAGCCATCTTTTTTGGACACAAAGAAAAATCCGGCTCCGGCAGGAGAGGAGGATTTGCGGATAAAGCCCTTTTTTAAATTTTCCTGGATGTACTCAGACATAGCAAGAGTCTCTGGGGCAGAGAGAGGATAAATTCTGCCCCGGGGTGGAGTAGTGCCCGGGAGGAGGTCAATAGGACAGTCATAAGGCCTGTGAGGAGGTAGAGTCTCAGCTTGTTTTTTGCAAAAAACATCCGCAAAGTCCATATAGGCCTTAGGGAGACCGGTTACAGGGGGAACCACAGGGTCACGGCAAGGAGTACTGGTAACCGGTTTAAGGCAGTCCTTGAAACAAGAGGGACCCCAACTCTTGATCTCCCCTGTGGACCAATCCAGGGTTGGGGAATGGTGTTGAAGCCAGGGTAGTCCAAGGAGAATTTCGGAAGTGCAATTGGAGAGGACCAAAAACTCAACTTTTTCGTGGTGAGGTCCGATGCACATTAGGAGGGGTTCCGTGCGGTAACGCACGGCACAGTCCAATCTTTCATTGTTAACGCAATTGATGTAGAGAGGTCTGGCGAGACTGGTCACTGGGATGTTGAACCTGTTGATGAGAGAGGCCAAAATAAAGTTTCCTGCAGATCCGGAGTCCAAGAAGGCCTTAGTGGAGAAGGAGAAGGTAGAGGCAGATATCCGCACAGGCACAGTAAGACGTGGAGAAGCAGAGTTGACATCAAGGACTGTTTCACCTTTGTGCGGAGTCAGCGTACGTCTTTCCAGGCGGGGAGGACGGATAGGACAATCCTTCAGGAAGTGTTCGGTACCGGCACAGTACAGGCAGAGATTCTCCATGCGGCGTCGTGTCCTCTCTTGAGGTGTCAGGCGAGACCGGTCAACTTGCATAGCCTCCACGGCGGAAGGCACAGGAACGGGTTGCAGAGGACCAGAGGAGAGAGGAGCCGGGGAGAAAAAACGCCTCGTGCGAACAAAGTCCATATCCTGGCGGAGCTCCTGACGCCTTTCGGAAAAACGCATGTCAATGCGAGTGGCTAGATGAATGAGTTCATGTAGGTTAGCAGGAATTTCTCGTGCGGCCAGAACATCTTTAATGTTGCTGGATAGGCCTTTTTTAAAGGTCGCGCAGAGGGCCTCATTATTCCAGGAAAGTTCTGAAGCAAGAGTACGGAATTGCACGGCGTACTCGCCGACGGAAGAATTACCCTGGACCAGGTTCAGCAGGGCAGTCTCAGCAGAAGAGGCTCGGGCAGGTTCCTCAAAGACACTTCGAATTTCCGAGAAGAAGGAGTGTACAGAGGCAGTGACGGGGTCATTGCGGTCCCAGAGCGGTGTGGCCCATGACAGAGCTTTTCCAGACAGAAGGCTGACTACGAAAGCCACCTTAGACCTTTCAGTAGGAAACTGGTCCGACATCATCTCCAAGTGCAGGGAACATTGTGAAAGAAAGCCACGGCAAAACTTAGAGTCCCCATCAAATTTATCCGGCAAGGATAGTCGTAGGCCTGAGGCGGCCACTCGCTGCGGAGGAGGTGCAGGAGCTGGCGGAGGAGATGATTGCTGAAGCTGTGGTAGTAGCTGCTGTAGCATCACGGTCAGTTGAGACAGCTGGTGGCCTTGTTGCGCTATCTGTTGTGACTGCTGGGCGACCACCGTGGTGAGGTCGGCGACAACTGGCAGAGGAACTTCAGCGGGATCCATGGCCGGATCTACTGTCACGATGCCGGCTGGCAGGAGGTGGATCCTCTGTGCCAGAGAGGGATTGGCGTGGACCGTGCTAGTGGACCGGTTCTAAGTCACTACTGGTTTTCACCAGAGCCCGCCGCAAAGCGGGATGGTCTTGCTGCGGCGGTAGTGACCAGGTCGTATCCACTAGCAACGGCTCAACCTCTCTGACTGCTGAAGATAGGCGCGGTACAAGGGAGTAGACAGAAGCAAGGTCGGACGTAGCAGAAGGTCGGGGCAGGCAGCAAGGATCGTAGTCAGGGGCAACGGCAGGAGGTCTGGAACACAGGCTAGGAACAAACAAGGGAACGCTTTCACTGGCACAATGGCAACAAGATCCGGCGAGGGAGTGCAGGGGAAGTGAGGTATACATAGGGAGTGCACAGGTGAACACACTGATTAGAACCACTGCGCCAATCAGCGGCGCAGTGGCCCTTCAAATCGCAGAGACCCGGCGCGCGCGCGCCCCAGGGTGCGGGGCCGCGCGCGCCGGGACAGGACCGACAGAGAGCGAGTCAGGTACGGGAGCCGGGGTGCGCATCGCGAGCGGGCGCCACCCGCATCGCGAATCGCATCCCGGCTGGAGGCGGTATCGCAGCGCACCCGGTCAGTGGATCTGACCGGGGCGCTGCGGGAGCGAGAGTGTAGCGAGCGCTCCGGGGAGGAGCGGGAACCCGGAGCGCTCGGCGTAACAACTGGGGGGAGGTGTTGTCAAATATTGATACAGAAGGTAAATGGGACATCTTTAAATCAACTCTAAATAACTATACAGCTAAATATATACCAAAGGTGAACAAATATAAACGATTGAAACTAAATCCTACATGGCTGACAAATGAGGTTAAAAGAGCAATAAACAACAAAAAAATAGCCTTCAAAAAATACAAATCTGATGGGTCAGCTATAACATTTAAACAGTACAAGGAGCTTAATAAAATCTGTAAAAATGTAATAAAAACAGCAAAAATTCAAAATGAGAGACTGGTGGCCGAAGAAAGCAAAACTAATCCTAAATATTTTTTTAGATATATAAATACAAAAAAACCAAGGACCGAGCATGTAGGACCCCTTAATAATGATAATGGGGAGGTTGTCACGGGCGATCAAGAGAAGGCGGAGCTACTGAATGGGTTCTTTAGTTCTGTATATACTATGGAAGAAGGAGCTGACATTGGCCAGGTCAGTGCTGGTAACACATCATATAATGTATTGAACTGGCTTAATGTAGAGATGGTACAAGGTAAGTTAAGTAAAGTAAATGTAAGCAAATCTCCAGGGCCGGATGGACTACACCCAAGAGTTCTTAGAGAGGTAAGTTCAGTAATATCTGTACCCTTGTTCATGATATTTAGAGATTCTCTGGTGTCTGGTATTGTGCCAAGGGACTGGCGCAAGGCTAATGTGGTACCAATCTTCAAGAAGGGCTCTAGGTCTTCGCCAGGCAATTATAGACCGGTAAGTCTAACGTGCATTGTGGGTAAATTGTTTGAAGGACTTATAAGGGATTACATACAGGAATACATAGGGGATAATAGTATTATAAGTGATAGCCAGCATGGGTTTACTAAGGATAGAAGTTGTCAAACCAATCTAATTTGCTTTTATGAAGAGGTGAGTAGAAGCCTTGACAGAGGAATGGCTGTGGATATAGTGTTTCTGGATTTTGCCAAAGCGTTTGATACTGTCCCTCACAGACGTCTGACAGGTAAATTAAGGTCCTTGGGCTTGGAAACTTTAGTTTGTAACTGGATTGAACACTGGCTCATGGATCGTACCCAGAGAGTGGTGGTCAATGATTCGTACTCTGATTGGTCCCCGGTTATTAGTGGTGTACCCCAAGGTTCAGTACTGGGCCCGCTGCTGTTTAATTTATTTATCAATGATATAGAGGATGGTATTAACAGCTCTGTTTCTATCTTTGCAGATGACACCAAGCTTTGTAGCACGGTACAGTCTATAGAGGATGTGCATAAGTTACAAGATGACTTGGATAGACTAAGTGTCTGGGCATCCACTTGGCAAATGAGGTTCAATGTGGATAAATGTAAAGTTATGCATCTGGGTACTAATAACCTGCATGCGTCGTATGTCTTAGGGGGGATTAAACTGGCAGAGTCACTGGTAGAGAAGGATCTGGGTGTACTTGTAGATCACAGACTACAAAATAGCATGCAATGTCAGGCTGCTGCTTCCAAAGCCGGCAGGATATTGTCATGTATAAAAAGAGGCATGGACTCGAGGGGCAGGGACATAATACTCCCCCTTTATAATGCATTGGTACGGCCTCACCTGGAATATGCTGTTCAGTTTTGGTCACCAGTCCATAAAAGGGACACTGCGGAGTTGGAAAGGGTGCAGAGACGCGCGACTAAACTAATATGGGGCATGGAACATCTTAGCTATGAGGAGCGATTAAAGGAGTTACAATTGTTTAGTCTTGAGAAGAGACGTTTAAGGGGGGATATGATAAACGTATATAAGTATATAAATGGCCCATACAAAAAATATGGAGAAAAACTGTTCCAGGTTAAACCCCCCCAAAGGACGAGGGGGCACTCCCTCCGTCTGGAGAAGAAAAGGTTTAGTCTAAAGGGGCGGCACGCCTTCTTTACCGTGAGGACTGTGAATTTATGGAACGGTCTACCTCAGGAACTGGTCACAGCAGGAACAATTAACAGCTTTAAAGCAGGGTTAGATACATTCCTGGAACAAAATAACATTAATGCTTATGCAGAATTATAAAACTACATCCCTTTCCTTTATTCCCTTACATCCTTCCCTTCAATCCCCTGGTTGGACTTGATGGACGTATGTCTTTTTTCAACCATACTAACTATGTAACTATGTAACTATGTAATAAATCAGAATTTCTTAAAAAAAAAAGAGATTTTATGAAGTATATGAAAAGGTTAATGTTTTCCCAAGGTGTACAACACATAAAAAGTTTTTGATTCTGACAGTGCCCATTCAATTATGAACAGCTTACCTTACTTATTACATATTTGTGAATTCCTTCTAATACAAAAATCAGAAAACCTCATACTACATAAAGTACCTACTATATTCATAATAGGTGATATTTAAAAGTAACAAAAGGAAACTTTAAACTTAGTAGCATAAAAAAGTTTTCATCCATCCTGTTTCTGCTTTATGCTGCAACAATGCAATGTAGCAACATAAAAGCCAAGGAAAACCTCCAGAAACCAACAATTTTCTATATCTCCCATTCAAAAAATTTGTTATATCCTTTAACACAAAGCATAACATTGGTACCCATGGTGGTTCATAATTTTTGTCACTAACATTGTGAATAAAACACAGGATTTAAATCTTACGCTGTTTTGTTAAAGAATAATATTGTATTATTATACATTCCAACCAAAATAAGCAATTTTATTAAAATCATTTAAATAAAATGTTTAAAAAGAATTAGAAAATTTTTACTTTATTACACTCAAAAATGTATGATGAACTGCACTCTTTTTCATTTTACAGAATTTTACTCATTCTATATTGGTCATTCTATATTGGTCAACAGAAGAAAGTAAATATTTGGCACTATACATTATAGGAAGATTAAAGGGGTATTCCGGGATTTTTTTTATTTGACTATGCTACTGGGGCAGTAAAGTTAGTGAAGTTGATAATATTGTGTTTGTACCTATGTGTCATGGTGGTCTCACAATTCTTCTCTTATTTTTGCCCCAAAGTTTACTTTTAGCAGCATACAAATGAGTGTCGTCTCAGGTTTTCCCACATTGCAGTGTTGCCTGAGACATTACATCACTAGTCACTAGTCACTTGAGTCAGGGAGCCTGTTTTTGCTTCAATGGGTGGAGTGAGCGCTGAGTGAGGGGAAGATCATTCTATTTTTGCAACAGCTGGAGGCACCCTGATTAGAAAACACTGGTCTATTGCATTGAATGCAGCAAAGGTGTGTTTCAGTGGGTTGGGTGGCTGATGTGTGGGAGGGAGAAAAGTGACTTCACACTTACAAACAAGAAATCATGGGATTTGTAGTTTAAGGGAACAAACTCCAACAGGAAATAACCAGTTTACAAAATGACAGCCTTTGCTCTATGGTAATCTCACCACATTTAGCCATTTAGCCCATTTAGACAAGCGCTGATCCTTCCTACACATAAATCACATGGTAAAAAGAAAAGACCGAAAAACTGCATCTTGTGTATCACTCTAAGTGCTTTCAAGACCCTGGCTGGGGTCAATAGTGTAAAGACACAGAAGACTGGTCTTTCCCCAAAAAGGTAAAAATGTACCAAATGCCCCTATATAGAGATACAGTATCACAAACGTCAAGGAGTGATGTAAAAGCCTTCAAGGTCACAGGAAACAGGATAATCCATCCTGTTGTGATCAGCTGTGGGAAGGAGAAAAAATTACCTTACGCACATTCAGGCGCTGCTTGCTCAAGAGATGAATTACAGAATACTCCAAGTTTGGTGGAACACCAGTGGTGCTTCTTTATTTGGTAAAATTTGCAAGTACAATGATGCATTTCGAGGGTACTAGCCCCTTTCCTCAGATCATATACCTCATATGCAAATTACGATAAAAACAAGCAATCTCCAGGTAGCAGAGCGGGATCAATGGAAGCGCTGAGACCAGATAAGAAGTTAAAAGGATTTATTTCCCATAATGCAACGCGTTTCACGGTCACCCGCTTCCTCAGGCCTGAAACGCGTTGCATTATGGGAAATAAATCCTTTTAACTTCTTATCTGGTCTCAGCGCTTCCATTGATCCCGCTCTGCTACCTGGAGATTGCTTGTCTTTATCGTGATTCTATTTCAGCGGGACGAAGCTGCAGAGACCCTTTGATGATACGCCCTGTTCAATTGTTGTACTTGGTTGGAGTACAACTTCATGTGGTAAGCGCAATTCACACTTAGCGTTACCAACTCACCTTTGGTGTTACACTACGGAGCGCATCCGTTTGTGCTTTTTTATTTCATATGCAAATTGAGGAAGAGGGCTAGTACCCTCGAATCGGATCCCCTTATGGCGGATAACCCCTTTAACTGCAGTTTATGAGGTTTTACCATCTACATATCCCATTGAGCACTATGTCAAAAATCTATATATGTTTCTTTAACAGAAGGAGAAAAATGTAGCAAAATTTCCTATTGAACTCTTCAGTAAAGAGTCAGGAAACGTAACAATATTTTGCTTTATATTTAAGTGAACTAAAATAAGCATTTCTTTGTGAAATATAGCGTGAGGTCCTCACTTAAGAAGCTTTGCATAAATCCAGGATATTATTTTGCTGTTTAAAGTTTGGTTTTAAGGCAAAAAATTTAATAGGAATTTATTGTGATGTGTTTATTGGATTATAGAATAAATATTAAAATATATACTACAAGTTTTCTATAGTTCTCCATTTCTAAATGGGTTATAATTTATTTTTTCTCTTGCTTTTTAATTTTTTTTTAATAATAATAAATTTTCAAAGTGTTTCCGACAAACAAAACACATATGGGAGATTTTTACATTTAATTTTTTATCTTGCAGCTGCATAAATTATACCATCTTAAACAAAATGGGCGATTTTCGTGATGTGACATGAGAGTCTGACAATAGCTGTTTACAATAGTAATGGCAAAATAAAATATAGTTAATGGGGTATTCAGGGATTTTTTTTTATTTGGCTGTGCTACAGGGGCTGTAAAGTCAGTGTAGTTTATAATACTGTGTCTGTATCTGTGTTTGATCTCTGGTCTTGCAATTCTTGTGTGATCTTTACCCCGATGTTCATTTTTTAGCAGCATACAAAATGAGTGTTGTTTCAGCTTTTCCAAGGTTGCAGTGTGGCCCAAGACATAATATCAGTAGTCAGGTGTTGAAAGGTAGCGTGTGTGTGCTTCAATGGGTGAAGCAACTGCTGGGAGGGAGATTGCTATCCACAGGGCTGCAGGGAATTGAAGTTTCAAACACAGCACACATGGAAGGGAGCTCAGCTGTGCTTCAAAAGGTGGAGTGGTTGATGTGTGAGATTGTGAAAAGGGACTTTAAACTTACAAACAAGGGATCCTGGGTCTTGTAGTTGGAGGGAAGGAACTCCAACAGGAAGTGGCAAGTTCACAAAAAGAAAGCAGTAGTGTTCAGGTAATCTCACAGCATAGCCATTTAGCCCCAAGACAAGCACAAATCCTTCCTAAGGATGTCCATTTCTGTCTGTCAGGTACGTATTAAAGTCCCCTTATGTTGGATAACCCCTTTAACCCCTTAAGGACGCAGCCCTTTTTCACCTTAAGGACTGAGCCCTTTTTCGCAATTCTGACCACCGTCGCTTTACGAATTAATAATGCAAAAACGCTTTTACAGAATATTCTGATTCTGAGATAGTTTTTTCGTGACATATTCTACTTTATTTTGGTGGTAAATTTTTGGCGTTACTTGCATCCTTTTTTGGTGAAAAATCCCCAAATTTCATGAAAATTTAGAAAATTTTGCATTTTTCTAACTTTGAAGCTCTCTACTTGTAAGGAAAATGGATATTCCCAATAAATTTTATTTTTATTCACAAATACTATATGTCCACTTTATGTTGGCATCATAAAATGGACATATTTTGGCTTTTTGAAAAAATTAGAGGGCTTCAAAGTAGAGCAGCAATTTTCAAGAAATTCATGAAAATTGCTAAATTTGAAGGGACAGATGTTACAGAACTACAACTCCCAGCATGCCTGGGCAGTCCAGGCATGCTGAGAGTTGTAGTTTGGCAACATCTGGAGGGCTACCGTTTGGGCATCACTGTAACAGTGGTCTCCAAACTGTGACCCTCCAGATGTTGCAAAACTACAACTCCCAGCATGCTGGGAGTTGCAGTCTGGCCTTCCTAGTGGTTGCCACAGTAAAGATCACTTTACTTTCACTTTCAATTCCCCCCCCCCCCACTGTAGTTTCCCTACCTGACCCAGGATCCAGCAGTCTCCAGCGACGATTGGGGATCTCAAGACATCTTCTCCTGCAGGTACCGGCCTCCATCTTCTTCCTACAATCCCTTCGACATCCAGGGGTGGGCAGAACGGGGGGTTGCCATGGCAACCCACTGTCCTGCTCTGCCATTGGTCAGAATCAGTTCTGACAATGGCAGGGGATAGGAGGAGATCGCAGCTCTGCGTCCTCACTCCTAGCCCTCAAGATGATCGGGGCTGTCCCTGACAGCTCCGATCATCGCTATTTTTCGGGTGATCGGGTCACCAGAGACCCGATCAGCCCGGAATAGCAGAAAATCGCATGTCTGAATTGACATGCGATTTTCTGCGATCTCCGACATGGGGGGGGGTCTCAGGACCCCCCTGGGAGATGTGCCGGGGTGCCTGCTGAATGATTTCAGCAGGCATTCCGGTCTGGTCCCCAACCAGCTAGCGGCGGAGACCAGAATTCCCACAGGTGTATGCATACGCCCCACGTCCTTAAGGACTCGGGATGCAGGGCGTATGCATACGCCCGGCGTCCTGAACAGGTTAATCAATTGATTTTATTTAAATGATGCTGCATAAATAGTGGTCATATAAGTAGTTCGGGCATGACTTTTCACTGAATATACTGTTGAATATATTGTTATGAAATTGGTAAATATACTGCAAACAAGGTAGGAAGACCTTGCTATAGACAAACTGTATTATCGTTGTTTCCAAGTGTTTTGACCTTCAAATTCTTTAGATCTTGACATTTTTTTCAGTATGATTTTCTTGTGTAGACATGCAATTTAAAAAGCATAGCTGTTATGTGTTATTTCTTTTGCAACAATACATTTGCATTACACCAGAATGTATTACTTTACTGCTGAAGGGTTTTTCTTATAGCTATATTTTATGACCTCAGTTGGACTGTTCTCATTGTGCAACAAACTATACATAGTAAAAACCATTGTAGGTCTTCTCATATAAGAACCATGGAACATTCCCCTCTTTGTGATTACTAATATGCCTTTTAAAGTGGTCACTAAGAGGTCTTAGGTTTGAATGGCACCTTTTTTATGGCCATGCTTCAGTCTAATGTCGCACCAACAAATCTAGTGTCATTAATCTTTATAATGCACAAACCAACCATCAAATTCACTCTACTTGGTGGAAGAGCTCCAAGCCAAAATAGTAGTAATTAGGCTGTATATAAAAATAGCATAAAAAGTACACACATACTGTATACACAATTAATAAGGTTGCATGTTAGTGTAAAAATATTATATAAAGAACAGACAAAAAGGTTCAACACATATAATAGATACCAACAAATGTTAAATAACTAGTGTGTTAACATACACAGATACATTAAAGTGCATAAGTGCTAAGTAAGAACTTTCATGTGCATTTCGTCACCTCAGCTTCCTCATGGGGAAAGGGGGACATTTAAAGGTGTACTACTAAAGGTGTACTACACCCTCCATAGGATAGAGGATGAGATGTCTGATCAGAATGCCGGCTTCAGGCGGCCGTTACATCATGCCTCCTCCCCTCTATTCAAGTCTATGGGAGGGGGCATGATGGCTGGGGTCACTTGACCTCAGCCATCACGCCCCTTCCATGGACATGAATGGAGGGGAGGGGCATGACATCACTACCATGGCAACTGGGACAACCTACAATCAGACATCTTATCTTCTATCCTAAGATGTCTAGGGGTGGAGTACCCCTTCTTAAAAGCTCTTTGCCTTTGGTTGTTGTATCAATATTCAGATAACATAATGCGATGCCTTTTATTACATGATTGTTTTATTTTAACCAATCACATGATAAAATACTGCATAGTAGTAGACCCCTACAGATTCCTGACAGCTTAGATCAGGGCAATTTGGGCTGTGTTTCCCTGTCCTTCCATCATAGTTGTACTAGAAAAGGATAGAGAATTCATTGGGCTGTCAACAATAGCCAGGAGTACATGAGTGCACCGTTTCCTGTCTATATGTGACACATCCCCTCTGCCTCGATATTCCAGCCCACAGACTGCTAACATAGGCGAAGGGTGCACCATGAATAATCATGAGGTGGGTGGGCATATTGCATCTGAGGGAAAGGTGGCAGAGATGCTCCCGTCTTCATTGGGCAAAGCCCGCAATTAACATATTAGCAATGGAGGCAGATAACAGGTCTATCTCTGTAACCAGACCACGGATCCAGGTAAGTTATACCTAATTTTTATTTAATTCACCCACACTACAATCCTGTGTATTGGGTTTACTGCGGGTGAACAGGCTACCAGTTTCCCTTTAATGTGTTGCCCTATGTAAGGGCACAATATAGTACATGTACAATCTCAGTAGGGAGTTGGGCAATCTGAATCTTGCCCCAACCCCTGTTCCTACCTGCTTGGACGATTAGCTCCTAACTTGGTGACGATCCCAATACTGACCTTAGTGCAGGGACATCATGAATAGTCAGTCAATCCAAGCCTGCAAAATACTAGCAAAGTAGTACCAAATCAGTAATATAAGGGTTATTCTGGGACAAGCCAGAAATCAGAAGTCAAGAGGGCAACAAAGTACAAAATCAGCAGGCACAAGCAGAGGTATAATAATTTAAGTCACAAGAATACAAGAACACAGGTGAGGAATAAACTCATCAGTGCAACAACCTGCCTTTGCGACTGAATGCCAGTGCCGATGCTGATTGGTCTGGCTCCCACACCTCCTCATTTATGGGAACAGCAACATTACTAAATAATGAATGACTCTGCAATATGCAGGGCTGTTGTCAAGACAATGAAGGACACCATGGCCAGAGCAAGAGAGACATTGTGCCAGCGCTGAAGCCCACATCAGGTACGCATGTTACCTTACAACTACAGGTTTGCACTCCAAGACAGCACAAGTAATTGTGCTATGGCTGCTATAGCGTATCATGGCATCATTTGGTGGACTGTGAAACCATTCAGTCTAAAAATTCTTACAAGAGAATTATTAAACTGTTTAATTTTATAATATTTAGCAGAACATTACAGGCGAGACTCTTGGAACAATGCCATCCTAGAAGAGACCTGTTCTGTTTTCTTTAAATATTTCAAAGCTTATTTAATCAGAGAAATGTATCATTGTGTATAACACTGACAGAGTATTGCAATCTGTGATGATACATCTCGCAACTGGTACCAGCTGTAAATTCTTAATCCAAGTATCGGATGAACCTTATTGATACCATGCCAGAAAATCTGTATTCCGGCACAGGAAAACACCATTGTTTCCTATCCAAAAATAGCTCAATGCAGAAAGGACTTTTTTTTATTTATTATTCTGCTAGCACAATTTTGGAATGTGAATTAGGAAGTTAATTTAATTAAAAGAAAACATAAATTGCAAATTATAAAAATCACTGTAATCATTAAGTCTGAACTATGTAAGCAGAAAAATAAGAAAAAGAAAAAGTCGGAATATATAAAAAGTGTCTTCCCCTTACTAGGGGTTTCAGGGGAAAAAGATTTTCAAATTGAATGATCATCTTTTATCATGATGTTATTTTTAGGACTAACATTGTAATTATGTAACCTCCCTTGGAGAGTACTGTGGCCTGGACTAAGTGTTTTTCTCATTGCCTGTTCACAATGAACAATTCTTTAACCCCTTAAGGACGCAGGGTTTTTCAGTTTTTGCATTTTCGTTTTTTCCTCCTTACCTTTTAAAAATCTTAACCCTTTCAATTTTCCACCTAAAAATCCATATTATGGCTTATTTTGTGCGTCACCAATTCTACTTTGCAGTGACATTAATAATTTTACCCAAAAATCCACGGCGAAACAGAAAAAAAAATTATTGTGCAACAAAATCGAAGAAAAAACGCCATTTTGTAAATTTTGGGGGCTTCCGTTTCTACGCAGTGCATATTTCGGTAAAAATGACACCTTATCTTTATTCTGTAGGTCCATACAGTTAAAATGATACCCTACTTATATAGGTTTAATTTTGTCGTACTTCTGGAAAAAATCATAACTACATGCAGGAAAATTTATACGTTTAAAAATTTCATCTTCTGACCCCTATAACTTTTTAATTTTTCCACCTACAGGGCGGTTTGAGGGCTAATTTTTTGCACCGTGATCTGAAATTTGTATTTTTGTTTTGATCAGACTTTTTGATCACTTTTTATAAATTTTTTAATGGTATACAAAGTGACCAAAAATTTTTGGGACTTTGGAATTTTTTTACGTGTACGCCATTGACCGTGCGGTTTAATTAATGATATATTTTTATAGTTCGGACATTTACGCACTAGGAGATACCACATATAATTATTTTTATCTACACTGTTTTATTTTTTTTTATGGAAAAAGGGGGGGTGATTCAAACTTTTATTATTTTTTTTTACTTTGTTTTGGCAATGTTATAGCTCCCATAGGGGCCTATAACATTACATACACTGATCTTTTACACAGATCACTGGCATGTATTAACACGCCTGGGATCAGTGTTATCGGCGCTTGACTGACTGAGCAGCCGGGATAGTTCCACTTTTGCTTCAGACGCGGCGGTCAGCTTTGATCGCCGCATCTCAAGGGTTAATACAGGGCATCACCGCGATTGGTGATGTCCTGTATTAGCCGCGGGTCCCGGCCATTGATGGCCGTCGGGATCACCGCGATATGACGCGGGGTCACCGCGTGACCCTGCGGCATATCGTGGGAGCCGGCGCAGGAGGTAAATATACGTCCTTCATCATTAGGGAGTTAAAGTGTATCTGTCATATCACAGAAAAAAAATGCTTCTATATGTTACTCACTAGGTCATGCATGTTCTATTTATGTCTTTTTAAGTGTCTAGTTTCTCAGAAATTCCTAAGGTAGGAGCGTTCCAAGGCAAGCGCTAAGCTTGCCCTTAGTCACCATGCATTCCCTTCCTCCCTGGGTCTGCTGTGTTGTGCTGGATCTGTTTTGGACCTCTGTTTTCATGCTGCAGTCTGATAGACAGAACAGGAGTGAGCACAGAGGAGTGCTAGTCCTGCCCCCACTTTCTGGACTTTGTCCCAGCCAGTGCTTTACCTGGGTCAAAGATGATGCTGCCGCCAGACACGATTATGTTTTGGATAGTATGGGGACCCGTAGTGGTGTTTTTTTTATACTTCATGATTTCTATTTAAAAAAAAACCAATACAATTTGTTGATGAAGTATATTATAAAGGTTGTTGCCAAGATGTAAAACACATAAAAAGTTTTTCAAATTACCGTATCTATCGGCGTATAACATGCACTTTTAAAACTTAAATTTAAGGTAAAAATCCTGCCTGCGTGTTATACGCCGAAAATCTTCTGGTCACTGATTTAAAGCGGCCGCAGCAGCGGCTGCTTGTTAAGTATTAGCAGCACGGCCGCGGCCACCAGCGGCGACCAGTGGCCAGCGGCGTCTCCTCCCCGCTCTGGAAAACTGTCACTTGTTTTCTCCCGCACTATCCACAGATACTGGTGGATAGTCCAGGAGACGCTGATTAAAATGAACCCTACCTTGTCCGGATCTGCCCTACCTTTTAATCAGCGTCTCCCGCACTATCCACCAGTACCTGTGGATAGTGCGGGTGAAAACAAGTGACAGTTTTACTTTAAATTTTTCTTAACTCCCCCCTCCTTCATCATTCCCCCTTTTCCCTGCTTTTTATAGTTTTTTTTTTTTATGGCTGTGCTTCGGCAGGTCAGGCGGGGGGTCTTGTGGGCTGCGGTCAGTGAATCAGATGAATGACGTCCTCTGCCGGCTTCTCTGCGCGGCATCAGTGATGTCACAAAAGTGACATCCCTGATGTCTGATCATCCCTGATGATCCGCAGGTTGAAGACCACTGGTTGAGACAGGGGGAAATGATGAGGGGGGGGGGGTGATGGGGGGCTTGATGAGACAGGGTGGGGAGATGATGAGGGGGGGAATGATGGGGTACATGATGAGATAGGGTGAAGGGATGATGAGACAGGGGGAAATGATGAGGGGGGAATGATGGGGGGCATGATGAGACAGGGTGGGGGGATGATGAGACGGGGAAGTGATGGTGGGGGAGGCACTAAATGCTTAATGTCTGTATGGTTAGTAGTGGTCTATGACAGGGGGAAATCATGAGACATGCGGGGTGGCGATGAGAGGGGTAAATGTGGCACAGGGACTGATAAAAGGGAAGGAATGATGTGGCACTGGAGGGGACGGGACCAAACTGAGGTGCAGAAGAAAATGAAGTTGGGGGATGATGTGGCATTTAGTCCAAGTCATTTGTTTTACATTTTTTTTTTTTACTTAAATTTCCCTGTTAAAATGGGGGTGCGTGCTATACACCAGTGCGTGTTATACGTCGATAAATACGGTAACAGTGCCCTTTTTAAAGAAACCTATTTATTTTTTTAAATGCCAATTTAAGATTAACACTTTAAGATTATCACTTTAAGGTCATAAGTTCTACCATATTCAGGGCATCGGTGTACTGGGTGTCCTTATACATACAATATTTCATGGAGCTAAACCAATACTAGTGGAATAGTGTTGGTTACTTCCTGGTGACCTTTGGTCCCTGATTGGCTCTAGTTTTTGCCTCTTTAAATCAAAAAAGCACAAGCACAGGGGGGGGCATAAAGTGTAATATCATATTATTATATAATAATATAATAATAACTTCAGTAATAACTTCAGGCAATCTGCTAGACTCATGCTTTGTTTATATTCTTATGGTTATGCACTGCACTTTATATTATAAATACTTAGAACATCTTGTATGTGTCTTGGCATTCCGATTGCCCCTCACTACTACTGTCTATACTATATACATGTCCGTTGCTGTATTGGTCTTTATGTCCCCACCATTATTTATGTAATCTAATTGCTACTTGTGGTGCATTATAGTATACATTACCATATATAGACAGTCGTTTATTTCATTTACCTGGGAATTGGGATCTTCCCCACTATATTTTCTTGCTGCCAGATTCCTCTTGATATTTTATCATTGTATTTTAGTCTATTTTTAGACTTTGTGATTTCAATAAAGATTATTATTCATTTTTTCTACAAATGACTCCATTGGTTCTTTTTTTTTTTTCCTCTTTGGCAAGTTCCTTTATCTCCTATTGAGACCTATGAACCTCCTTTAAAGAAACACTATCATGTGTCCTCTTCTTCTTTATAACTTACACTCCATAGGTAAGTCATATTATCATTCAATTGGTCCCCATTTGTTTTTTAACTCACAAACATTAGGTTAATAAACAGTAGAACAAATAGGGAGGTTTCACTATAGAATCAGACTGCTGTGGGTTTGTTTGCTGCTGAAATTTCAATTTCCTACATGGGTGCTCCCTCATTCATAGTCTGTGCAATGTACGGAATGGCTGCAGATAGCATAGAGAGGCTTTTTGCTGTGGTCAGTGCTTACCTTGCAGCTGGTCTATTACATGTCTGTACTTTGCATAAGAGGGTGTCCCATGTGGTGTTTACACCTAGTTTAGAAAAATCTTATATGCAGCAGGCTGGGGTTAAAGTAGGGGTAAAGACTGGAGGCCCAGTAGGTATTATTGAGATTATTGTGGTACTAGCCCTTAATGGTCAAAATAGCTTAAGTGCTTCCTTGAGTCCCTCTCACACTCCACTAAGCTACATTAATAATGGTGACATTGGCGTTCCCCGGGGCACACCCTGTGTGGTGTCTGGGCTAATGGCATTTCGGGGTTTCCTTGATGGTTATGTGCAAGGGTGAGGCCAGGCACCGTAGTAAGGTAACATAGATTTGCAGTTCTTATAGTAAAAGCAGCTAATTCATCCACAAGGGAGGCACGGTTCTTAAACAGATTAATGGGCAGGTTTGAGGCTGGAGCTGAGAAATCCCAAAAAATTGGTGTTTCCAGTGTACCCAGAGGTGATCCACTTCCCTCTAGTCCCTTTTTTCTTTCTCCCTCGAGCAGATGGTAACTGGATCCTGGTAGACCTCAAGGGTGATATCTCACATCCACATGTCTCCCCAGTGTTGTTCTTCCTATAGATGGGTGCAAAAATGCACATTCCTCCTCTTAGTTACATAGTAACATAGTTCATAAGGTTGAAAAAAGACCAGAGTCCATCAAGTTCAACCTATATCCCTAATGAGTCCCTACTGAGTTGATCCAGAGGAAGGCAAAAAAAAAACTCATACTAGAGGTAAAAATTCCTTTCCGACTCCAAATATGGCATCAGAATAAATCCCTGGATCAACCTTCAGTCCCAATAGATCTAGAATCCATAACCTGTTCCATAAATGTTATTATTCTCCAAAAATGCATCCAGACCCCTCCTCGGGCAAATAATTACACAGTTTCATTGCTCTCACAGTAAAGAACCCCCGACTGTGCTGGTGTGCAAACCTTCTTTCCTCTAGACATAGAGGATGCCCCCTTGTTATAGATACAGTCCTGGGTATAAATAGATCATGGGAGAGATCTCTGTACTGTCCCCTGATGTATTTATACATAGTTATTAGGTTGCCCCTAAACCTTCTTTCTTCTAAACTAAATAACCCTAATTCTGATAATCTTTCTGGGTACTGTAGTCCTCCCATTCCCCGTATTACTCTGGTTGCACGTCTTTGAACCCTCTCCAGCTCCACTATATCTTTCTTGTACACTGGTGCCCAGTACTGTACACAGTATACTGTGTGTGGTCTGACTTGTGATTTGTACAGCGGTAGAACTATTTCCTTGTCGTGGGCATCTATGCCCCTATTGCTGCACCCCATGATTTTATTTGCCTTGGCAGCAGCTGCCCGACACTGGTCACTACAGCTAAATTCACTGTTAACTAAGACTCCCAAGTCCTTTTCCACATCATTCGTCCCAAGTGTTCTCCCATTTAATACATAATCCCAGCCCGGATTTTTCTTCCCCATGTGCATTACTTTACATTTATCAGTGTTGAACCTCATCTGCCACTTCTCAGCCCAAACCTCCAACCTATCCAGATCCATTCGTAACAGTGCACTGTCCTCTATAGTGTTTACTGCTTTACAAAGTTTAGTATCATCTGCAAAGATTGCTACTTCACTATTCAACCCCTCTACAAGGTCATTAATGAATATATTAAATAGTATAGGACCCAAGACTCACACCTGTGGTCCCCACTAGTAACAGTCACCCAAACAGAATAAGTACCATTAACCCCTTAAGGACCAAGGACGTATGAGTACGTCCTTGGTCCCGCTCCTGTGATATAACGCGGGGTCCCACGGTGACCCCGCATCATATCACGGCGGGCCTGGCGTCATAGTGAAGCCGGGACCCGCCTCTAATAGCGCGCGCTATTAACCCTTTAGCCGCACACTCAAAGCTGAGCCATGCGGCTAAAAGTGAAAGTAAAAGTGCCCGGCTAGCTCAGGGAGCTGTTCGAGATCGCCGCCTTATAATCGCGGCATCCCGAACAGCTGCACTACAGGAGTAAGGTCTCTTACCTTCCTTCCTGCAGTCCGATCGCCAGGCTGAGATCCAGGCTTGAGCAATCAATCGCCGAAAACCCTGATCAATGCATTCCTATGGAGATGTATTTATACATAATTATTATGGGGGCTATAATATTGCAAAAGAAAAGTGTAAAAAAATCATTAACCCTTCAATTATCCCTTCCCCTAATAAAAGTTTGAATCACCCGGCATTTCCAATAATAAAAAAAAAACTGTGTAAATAAAAACAAAAATAAAACATATGTGGTATCGCCATGTGCGGAAATGTCTGATTAAAAAAAATATAATACTAATTAAACCTCATGATCAATGGCGTACGCACAAAAAAATTCAAAAGTCCAAAATAGCGTATTTTTGGTCACTTTTTATATCATGATAAGATGAATAAAAAGCAATCAAAAAGTCAGATCAATGCAAAAGTGGTACCGACAAAAACTTCAGATCACAGCGCAAAAAATGAACCCCCATAGCGCCCTGAACACAGAAAAATAAAAAAGTTATAGGGGTCAGAAGATGACAATTTTAAATGTATACATTTTCGTGCATGTAGTTATGATTTTTTTCTGAAGCAATACAAAATCAAACCTATACAAGTAGGGGATCATTTTAACCGTATGGACCTAGTGAATAAAAATAAGGTGTAATTTTTACCGAAAAATGTACTACGTAGAAACGGAAGCCCCCAAAAGTTACAAAATGGCTGTATTTTTAAATTTTGTCGCACAATGATTTTTTTTCCGTTTCGCCGTAGATTTTTTGTGTAAAATGACTGATATCATTACAAAGTAGAATTAGTGGCGCAAAAAATAAGCAATAATACAGATTTTTAGGTGCAAAATTTTAAGAGTTATGATTTTTTAAAGGTAAGGAGGAAAAAACGAAAGAGCAAAAACCGAAAAACGCCCGGTCCTTAAGGGGTTAATAACCACCCTCTGTTTCACTGAGCCAGTTACTTACCCACTTACACACATTCTCCCCAGCCCCATCCTTCTCATTTTATGCACCAACCTTTTATGTGGCACCGTATCCCGATATACGACATCCAGCGATTGCCCCTGGTCCAGTCTGGAGCTCACCTCCTCATAAAAGCTGATCAGGTTAGTTTGACAGGACTGATCCCTCATAAAGCCATGCTGATATGGGGTCATACATTTATTTTTATCAAGATACTCCAAAATAGCATCCCTTAGAAAACCCTCAAACAATTTACATTCAACAGAGGTTAAACTAACAGGTCTATAATTCCCAGGGTCACCTTTTGACCCCTTTTTAAATATTAGCACCACATTTGCCATGCGCCAGTCCTGGGGAACAGTCCCTGTTACTATAGAGTCCCTGAATATAAAAAAATAGGGGTCTGTCTATTACATTACTTAATTCCTTTAGAACACGGGGGTGAATGCCATCTGGACCTGGTGATTTGTCTATTTTGATTTTTTGTAGGTGGCACTGTACTTCTTCCTGGGTTAGACAGGTGACCTGTACTGGGGGGTTTACCTTATATCGCTGTATTTCTCCTGGCATTATATTTCCGCAGTGAATACAATGGAGAAGAATTTGTTTAATATATTTGCTTTTTCCTGCTCCCAATTTATAATTTTTTCCTCATTATTTTTTAAAGGGCCTACACTTTCATTTTTAACCTTTTTGCTTTTTATATAGTTAAAGGGGTACTCTGGTGAAAAACTTTTTTTTTAAATGAACTGGTGCCAGAAAGATAAACAGATTTGTAAATTACTTCTATAAAAAAATCTTTATCCTTCCAATACTTATTAGCAGCTGTATGCTACAGAGGAATTGTGTAGCAATTTTTTGTCTTGTCCACAGTGCTCTCTGCTGACACCTCTGTCCGTGTCAGGAAATGTCCAGAGTAGCATAGGTTTGCTATGAGGATTTTCTCCTGCTCTGGACAGTTTCTGATACGCACATGAGGCCTATCCCTATTAACTATTCTAACCCCTCCCTCCGCTCCACCCCCTGGTACATCAATAAGTCCCCCTTCTCTACGATAGATCTACACTATCCCCCCCCCTCTATGATGTAGGTTCCTTCCCCCCCAGTCCCTAGTTTAAACACTCCTCCACCCTTCTAGCCATCTTCTCCCCAAGCACAGCTGCACCCTCCCCATTGAGGTGCAGCCTGTCCCTATGGTAGAGCCGGTAACCGACAGTGAAGTCAGCCCAGTTCTCCATGAACCCAAACCCATGCTTCCTACACCATTTTCTCTGTAGCCTAATTTCTGAATAAGACTAGTTAGAGGAACACTTCAAACATAAAATTTAACAGGAACAAACTTGATCTCTAAGCTGGTTCAGGATTCTTAGCAGGAGCTGTTGTTCTTCCTGGCTATTCTCTCTTTCTCTCATGGAGAGGCTGACTAGTACACCTTTCAGCAGAGATGCTGCCTCAACACTTTCTTGCACTAGAGAAGCTAACTGCAGATGAACAGTTGCTGAGATGCCCATGGCAACCAATCAGATTGTTTCTTTTGTTTTTAGAGGCCTTTTCAAAGATAAAAGAAGCTATGTGATTGGTTGCTATGGGCAACTCAGCAACTTTTCCTCTGGACCGGTTTTAACCACTTAACGACCACGGACGTTATTTATGACCGTTGCCGGCTTCCATTATGTGAAGCCCGCTCAGGAGCTGAGTGCACTTCATACCTGGTGGGTCCCGGTTGCTACCAGCAACCAGGACCCGTGGCAAATTCTGGACATTGCCGATCAGGTTGATGTCCAGTATTAACCTTTTAGACACCACAATCAAAGTTGATTGCGCCGTCTAAAACGGGAGAAAACACTGCCGGTTAGCTCAGCCGAGCTGTTCGGGTCCGCCACGATCAAATCATGGCGTCCCGAACAGCTGAGAGAACAGCAGGAGGGTGCTCATGTTCCTTCCCGCCATCCGATCGTCGCTCCATAGCTCCAGTCCTGAGATCCAGGCTGGAGAAATCGAGCACATATAACACTGATCAATGCTATGCTATTGCATAGAATTGCATGTAATAGTCCCCTATGGGGACTATCAAAAAGTGTAAAAAAACATATAACCCCTTCAGTAATAAAAGTTTCAATCAACACCCTTTTCCCATTTTTTTTTTTTAAATAAACATGTTGAAAGCCTAATTGGCTGCATTTGTGGGAGTGGCGTGGGGGCGTGTGTATCATTGGCAGTAGTTCTCTTGTAGGCTACTGTATTAGGTCTCACGTTCCTGGAGAGTTAGTTGGTGGTTTCTGTGCCGGTCCTATCCCCCGTCCTCTACGAGGTTTTTCAGGTAAGCGCCGGTTCCCGGCCTCTATGTGTCCTGTTTATGCAACCTCACTGCTCCCTGTCTACGTTTTTCTGGGGCAGGGTACTGCTCTCCTCGCCAGGGCCGCCCTCCCCCCACGTTCCCGGGCCCTCCCACCAGCTTTGCTGCCGCTCCCGGGAGTCCGGGTTTCCCCGGTCAACAACAGGGCTCCGCCCCTACCTGGTTCTCCTTCGGCCTGGTGGCGCCACTGGCCCGGGGCGGGGAGACGTCCTCGTGCTAGTCCCGCTGCTCCGTTCCCTCACGCCGCTCACTGGCTCGTCAGCGGCATGGCTGGGGGGGGGCGGGGTTTCGCGGCGCCAGCGGGTGGCGTCACTCCCCCAGCGCCGCCTCGCGTCACTCACCGAGGGGAGGCCCGCACGGGCGCCAATCGTGTTATCCGTCCCGCCGGGCCTCGCGCTCCTTCCCCTCTCCGGTCTCCCGGCGTGTCCTAGACATGGCGGGGAGATGGGAGGGGTGGGGCTCCGGGGTCACGGTGGGCGGGGCATGCACCCCGGGCCCAGAGAAAAATAGATATATACATGTATAATGTACATAAAGGGGAGGAGTTTATGTTTTGTTTTGGGGTATTGCTGCATATGGGGGTCTCCTCTGGGAGACAGGGCATGTAAAAGACTATAAAACAAGAGGGAAAAGGCATGCATGCACTCTCCTGGGGCAGCACATAAAAAATCCAGGGTGCCACTTCTCGCCTGGGCCACCTGCACATGGCCTCAGTGAGTTCAGTGAGTGCAGGGCTTCACGCCCACTCAAAACACCTGTCTCCATGGTCTCCATAGCAACGGGCCCACGACTCATGCATGCTCCACGTTGTTGCTCAGTTCCCATGGCTACCAGACCTCACCAGTGGCTCCCTTCAGCTCAAGGCAGGGGGAGAATTGCGTACTCACACAGTACCACTCATAATTTCCATTTTCACGGTCACTACTGGAGACCGTACTATCTACTATGCTTCCAAAATGTCATTTCTGTGATTTCTTTCCCCCCCCCCCCTCAGGTTTGTCTAGTTGGTGGTCGGTGATTAGGTTCCCTTCTAAACGTTTTCCTCTCAGCTTGCAGCTCGAGGGGGGGGGGGGGGCGGGGGAAATACATATTATATACACATACACACGTGCAAACCCACAAACTCACGTCCCGTGATCCACGGTTCTGACATCCACGGGTATACTCCCCGATGTCACGCATGACGCTGCTACTGACATTCCGTCACAGCCACGCGCGTCCTCACACACACCTGCCACTCGGCTCTCGATCTGACTCTGCTTCAGTCGGGGCATGGCACTCATGTTGTACCTGACTCATTCAGCGCAACATGTCATTAAACTAGGCGAAGGATCACCTTTTGTCTGACACGTCTTCAGCGGGGTCCTCTGCGTGTGCCGTTTCTGACTCTTCTTCAGCGCAAACGGCATACACATAGTCACTACAGTAATTACTCTCTTCGCCACCCACACCCTCTAGTTGTTACACCACGCTAATTGTCTCATATAATATTCACAGCTGCATCAGGTCGTGCCGCCAAGGCTGTCGCGTTGTCCCTACAGCTCAGGACAGCAGCAGGTCAGTTCCCATGTCTAGTAGCTAGGTGAAGTTGAGTTAGTTGCAAATTCATCAGTCATTTTTCTTTTCCCAAACGGCACCCTTCACTGGCCCAGATAGGTTTGGCTAGAGGTATGTCCCATCGCTCGGACATTGAGGATGCCCTCTCTGTTCCGGAGACCCCTGCCAGGGCTTCGGACCGAGGCAGCATGCCGTCATACCGAGTATGGACCATTCCCAGGTTGATGGAGGAGTTAAGGCAAAGGGACATCCCCTTCCCAGCCTCTGCCAGGAAGGGCGAACTGTATAACCTGCTCACTGCCGACCAAGCCCCCAGGGGCAGTCAGGAAGCTGTCCAGGCTCAGGCGTCAAGCGCCTCACTGTCCCAGCTTCATAATATAATGGCAGACGTCCTAGCGTCAGTCGCTGGCTTCCAGGCCAGACTGGACCTTATGGACTCCTCCAAGAGTAGCGAATCTGCTCCCACTACGGCAGCTCCCACGGCTTCTACCTCACAGGCTACGCCTACAGGTACGCCACAACTCCCACCCAACATCACCCCAGCACATCTCATCCCGGCGCCCATTAAAAAAGAGATCCTAGAGGGCAAGGATGTCAACCTTGCGTCCCTCCTAATCGCTACGACAGACATCAAGGACACCAAGACTGTCGCCTGTGGTGAGCAGGCGGTGACATTCAAAAGCAAGGACGCTAGGCTCAACAGGTCCTTGAACGTCACCGAATTTCGTCCTTGCATTCGGCCTCTTAAGGGACGTCATCTGCTCGGTCAGCCCTAGCCGCAGGGTCGAGTTAGACCTGTATCTGCACAAAGTTATCCAGATGGCTCATAAATACGGGGGCACTACGTTTTATGATTACCACAAATCCTTCTCGGCCAAAGCACCGGCAGCTTATGCCGAATTCAACTATATAACTAACTGGGGGGTTGTTGATACGGAGCTCTATTGCGATCACTTCGCAGGCATGAAAGCTCCGTCCTGCGCTGTGTGCGCAGGACTCAGCCAACTGGTGTCCTAGGAGCAGCGACCCAGGGGAGCCTAGCTCCAGCAGGGGCCCCAGCTCCCACGCCTCTGCTCCTCAGAGGAACACAGGCGCTCTAGACAGGCTGGGCAGGCCGGTGAGGTTCCTGGGCAAATCCCCGATCTGCAACAACTTCAATCTCTCCTCCTGTCAATACAGCAACTGCAGACTCCTGCACATATGTCTCACCTGTTACAGAGCTCACCCCAGCTCAATCTGCTCCCAGAAGGGCTCTCAGGCGTGACTAGGCGTGGTCCAGGTGCAGGTCCTGGCCGGGGTCCTCGCCTGTCACCCTGATCCCAACTGAGTCAGTTGGTTGGTGGCTGGGTTCTGTGACGGATTCCACACAGGCTTGGTCTCACCACCAAACTCACTTTTGGCGCAAAGAGTAGCCCGTGGCTTTTCGATCAGTTGGCCACAGCCCTTCACTGGGCACTCCAAAATGTCACACACTGCCAACACACCATACATTACTTGGACGATTTCTTGCTGCTTGAACACCCCAAACATACTCCAAGTAACCTTTCCTCACTGCTGGCTTTGTTCAAAGAGATTGGACAGCTGGAGATATTTTGATAATACTCGGTCACATGTTACCTATATGTCCATTAAAAATATAGGATAGTTAATTTAATCCTAACCTACCCCCATTTGCGAGGGTCAGGGTTCTTGTTTAAAGTCCCATGCAAATCTATGGGAAATGAATGTTCTAGCATAACTTCCGTACGGCTGGAGATATTTCGATAATACTTGGTCACATGTTACTTACATGTCAAATTAAAATATATGATAGGTAAATTAACCCTAACCTACCCCCTTATGTGAAGGATGTGATTTTTGTTCCAAGTCCCATACAAGTATATGGGACTTTCAGTACCTTACTCCACGAGCTCCACTCTGCATCTCCTGGTGTAAGCATCAGTCCGGCTTGCAAGCCATACTCTCCATGCATGCCTCATCCCATCTCACAAAGACACACCCATCATTTAAGCTACAGCCCTTTCATTTTCTACCCTTTTTGTGTAGCGGTCTTTCTTGCAAATCACACCCACTCCCACAAAGCCACGCCCCTTCTTTTGGCTTACAATATCTTCATAACAACTCAGCCCCACCCGAGGAAGGGATTTGAGGATGGGATTTGAGGATGGGATATGAGGATGAGATATGAGAATGAGATATGAGGATGGGATATGAGGATGGGATATGAGGATGGGATATGAGGACGGGATATGAGGACAAGATATGAGGATGAGAAATAAGATTGGGATATAAGGTCAGGATATGAGGTCAGGATATGAGGTCGGGATATGAGGACAGGATATGATATGAGATATAAGGTCAGGATATGAGGTCAGGATATGAGGTCGGGATATGAGGACGGGATATGAGGTCAAAAGCTTCCTCCTTTGTTGCTTTTCCTTCCCAACAAGGATTAATAATATTTTATTAATATTTTATTCTTCAAGAATAACAAGGCTAAATAAAATAAAAATATTTTGGATATGGTTTTTCAATATTGAAACTGTATCATGGTGCATTTAAGAAGCAGATGCCATAAATTACTTTTTTGGCTCTCTTTGGATCTGTAAGCCATGAGCCGATATTTTAACATTAGTTCACATTGACAAAGCTAATGTGTTAAGTATTAAAAGACGAGTTGTTATCGGTAAAGATCTTGAATCAATCTTTTTGCAGATTCCTAGGATTCTGCTACATTTTGGTTAATAAAGATATTGTAACGGCAGAGGTGGATCTGCTGAACCTGTGAGGATGATGGTGTGGGCCGTACCAGGGAGCAGAGTCTAAGGTGCTTCTGGTTTTCACCAGAGCCCACCGCAAAGAGGGATGGACTTGCAACGACAGGCGGCACCCAGGTCGCTACCCCTGATATGTTTCGTCCCCACAGGCAGCCAAGTTGTAACGTGGCACAGGAAGGATGAGGCAAGGTCGAGGCAAGAAGATCGAGGCAAGTGGCACAGGTGCAAGGTCAAGAACGTAGCTAGGAAGGCTGGTAAACAGTAAGACAATACACAATCAGGAACACTTTCTCTTAGGTTAGTGAGCACAAATATCCGGCAAGGATCTGAGGAAGTGAGGGGTTAAATAGGTTCAGTGCAGACAAGCACCAATCAGTGGAGCACAGGCCCTTTAAATCTTAAAGAGCCAGCGCTGCCCTAGGAGGCAGGGACTCATGCGCCGGCAGACACGGACAGGGGAGAGGACAGAGAGGCGCGGAGGTAAGTGATGACCCGGCGGTCGCATGCGGGCACATTGGGAGATGTGAATTGCGGTGCCGCTGGTGCAGTGCCGTAGATTGTGATTTGCCACAGAATGTGATGGAGTGACTCAGCAGTTTTCCCTGCTCGAGCGCTCCGCCTCCATTACATTCTATAGGCTGACACTCGCACACCACCCCCCAACCATAGGTTACTGCGGGGGCTGGGGGGGGGGGGGTGAGCGAGTGTCACGTGACATATTTAATACTCACGCATCGCAGCTCACGACAGTCTCACTTGGGCTATCACAGGGAGAGGATCTCTCCCTGTGATAGCCCGAAGCTGCACGGAGCTCTCATAGCCTCTGTGGCCCGATTCCAAGAGCGGAATGGAGCCACAGAAGTCAATCCATTTACTGTGTCCTCCCCGCTGCGCCTGACAGCTTGTGTGCCCCTCGCACAAACTGACAGTCAGCGTCACCCGCCAGCGCGATCACTATTCAACGCTAACGGGACCTCTGTGCCCGCTAGCAGTGTTATGTGTCTCCGCAAGCGCAGTGTTCACAGCTAATGGGACCCCTGTGCCCATAGCAGTGTTATGTGTGTCCCCGCCTGCATAATGTTCACTGCTAACAGGACCCCTGTGCCCGCTAGCCGTGTTATGTGTCCCCGCCTGCGCAATGTTCACTGCTAACGGGACCCCTGTGCCCGCTAGCAGTGTTATGTGTCCCCGCCTGCGCAATGTTCACTGCTAACGGGACCCCTGTGCCCGCTAGCCGTGTTATGTGTCCCCGCCTGCGCGAGCCATCCACCCCGCCCGCGTCTCTGTTCCCTGCTCCCTGTTAGCTCAGGGAACGGGAAACAGATTTAAAGGGTTTCGGGCGCAGCGAGTACTGCGCATGCCTAGATAGGTAGCATAGATTTACTTTTAGTGTAGCGTAGTTTAGGATTAGTTTGAAAGAGACTACAACTCCCAGCATGCCCGGGCATGTTGGGAGTTGTAGTGCAGGGAATGGCCCACAACTCCCAGCATGCCCAGACAGCTGAAGGCTGTCTGGGCATGCTGGGAGTTGTAGTTTAACTGATGGGACCACAACTCCCAGCATGCCCGGGCAGCTGAAGGCTGCCCGAGCATGCTGGGAGTTGTAGTGCAGTGAAGGGCCCACAACTCCCAGCATGCCCAGACAGCTGAAGGCTGTGCGGTGATGCTGGGAGTTGTAGTGCAGTGAAGGCACCACAACTCCCAGCATGCCCAGACAGCTGAAGGCTTCCCGAGCATGCTGGGAGTTGATGTGCAGTGAAGGGCCCACAACTCCCAGCATGCCCAGACAGCTGAAGGCTGCCCGGGCATGCTGGGAGTTGCAGTGCAGTGAAGGGCCCACAACTCCCAGCATGCCCAGACAGCTGAAGGCTGCCCGGGCATGCTGGGAGTTGTAGTGCAGGGAAGGGCCCACAACTCCCAGCATGCCCAGACAGCTGAAGGCTGTCTGGGCATGCTGGGAGTTGTAGTTTAGCTGATGGGACCACAACTCCCAGCATGCCCAGGCAGCTGAAGGCTGCCCGAGCATGCTGGGAGTTGTAGTGCAGTGAAGGGCCAACAACTCCCAGCATGCCCAGACAGCTGAAGGCTGTGCGGTGATGCTGGGCGTTGTAGTGCAGTGAAGGCACCACAACTCCCAGCATGCCCAGACAGCTGAAGGCTTCCCGAGCATGCTGGGAGTTGTACTGCAGTGAAGGGCCCACAAACTCCCAGCATGCCCAGACAGCTGGAGGCTGCCCGGGCATGCTGGGAGTTGTAGTGTAGTGAAGGCACAACAACTCCCAGTATGCCCAGACATCTGAAGGCTGTCCGAGCATGCTGGGAGTTGTAGTTTAGCTGATGGGACCATAACTCCCAGCATGTCCAGACAGCTGAAGGCTGCGCGGTGATGCTGGGAGTTGTAGTGCAGTGAAAGGACCACAACTCCCAACATGCCTAGACAGCTAAAGGCTGCCCAGGCATGCTGGGACTTGTAGTTTTACACAGGTATAAAGTAGTGTTAGCGCGATTTAAGCGTAGTTAGCGTAGCGTAGTGTTAGCTCAATTTTAGCGTAGCTTTAGTTTAGTGTTAGCGCAGTTTTACATTTTTAGCGTAGCGTACATTTAGCGTCGTGTAGTGTTAGCGCACTTTTAGTGTAATGTAGTGCTAGCGTAGTTTTATTGTATTTAGCGTAGTGTAGTGTTAGCGCAGTTTTAGTGTAGCTTAGTGTTAGCGCAGTTTTAGCGTATTTAGAGTAGTGTAGTGTTAGCGCAGTATTAGCGTATTTAGCGTACCTTAGTTTTAGTGCAGTTTTAGCGTATTTAGCGTACCTTCGTTTTACTGCAGTTTTAGTGTATTTAGCGTAGTGTAGTGTTAGCGCAGTTTTAGCGTATTTAGCGTAGCTTAGTTTAAGCGCAGTTTTAGTGTATTTGGCGTAGTGTAGTGTTAGCGTAGTTTTAACGTAGCTTAGTGTTAGCGCAGTTTTAGTGAATTTAGCGTAGCTTAGTTTTAGCACAGTTTTAGTGTAGTGTAGTGTTAGCGCAATTTTAACCGCTTAAGGACCGGGGTTTTTTCCGTTTTTGCATTTTCGTTTTTTGCTCCTTGCCTTTAAAAAATCATAACTCTTTCAATTTTGCACCTAAAAATCCATATGATGGCTTATTTTTTGCGCCACCAATTCTACTTTGTAATGACGTCAGTCATTTTGCCCAAAAATCTATGGTGAAACAGGAAAAAAAATCATTGTGCGACAAAATTTTAAAAAAAACGCTGTTTTGTAACTTTTGGGGGCTTCCGTTTCTACGTAGTACATTTTTCGGTAACAATGACACCTGATATTTATTCTGTAGGTCCATACGATTAAAATGATATCCTACTTATATAGGTTTGATTTTGTCGGACGTCTGGAAAAAATCATAACTACATGCAGGAAAATTAATACGTTTAAAATTGTCATCTTCTGACCCCTATAACTTTTTTATTTTTCCGTGTATGGGGCGGTATGAGGGCTCATTTTTTGCGCCGTGATCTGAAGTTTTCAACGGTACCATTTTTGCATTGATAGGACTTATTGATAGGACTTATTAAATTATTTAAAAAGTGACCAAAAATGCACACGCCATTGACCGAGCGGTTTAATTAATGATATATTTTTATAATTCGAACATTTCCGCACGCGGTGATACCATATATGTTTATTTTTATTTTTATTTACACTGTGTTTTTTCTTTTATTGGAAAAGGGGGGTGATTCAAACTTTTAATAGGGGAGGAGTTAAATGATCTTTATTCACTTTTTTTTTTCACTTTTTCTTTGCAGTGTTATAGCTCCCATAGGGACCTATAACACTGCACACACTGATCTCTTATACTGATCATTGTTATCCCATAGGGACCTATAACACTGCACACACTGATCTTCATCATTGATCACTGGTTTCTCATAAGAAACCAGTGATCAACGATTCTGCCGCATGACTGCTCATGCCTGGAACTCAGGCACTGAGCAGTCATTCGGTGATCGGACAGCGAGGAGGCCCTCCCGCTGTCCTGTCAGCTGTTTGGGATGCCGCGATTAGCCGCGGCTATCCCGAACAGCCCGACTGAGCTAGCCGGGAACTTTCACTTTCACTTTTAGCCCCGCGGCTCAGCTCTGAGCGCGCGGCTAAAGGGTTAATAGCGTGCGGCGCCGCGATCTGCGCTGCACGCAATTAGAGGCGGGTCCCGGCTTCACTATGACGCCGGGCCCGCCGTGATATGACGCGGGGTTACTGTGTAACCCCGCGTTATATAAGAAGAGCAGGACCAAGGACGTACCGGTACGTCCTTGGTCCTTAAGGGGTTAATGTATTTAGTGCATTGTAGCGTTAGCACAGTTTTAGCGTATTTAGCGTAGCGTATTGTTAGCGTAGTCTTAGAGTAGTGAGCGCAGCATAGTCTTAGAGTAGTTAGCGCAGCGTAGTGTTAGTCCAGTTCTAGCATAGTTGGCGTAGTTGTACACGGGTATAGTGTAGCTAACTTAGTTTTACAGGCAGATAAAGTGTAATTTATATAGTTTAGCGTGGGGTGTAGCTTAGCTTAGTAATAAAGTAAAGTGGCTACAACTCCCAGCATGCCCAGACAGCCAGAGGCCGTCCGGGCAGGATGGAAGTTGTAGTTTTGCAAAAGTAGCAGAGGCAGTTGCGCTCTGCTACGTTAATGCAGTATACAGCTATCTGTATAGATGGCTGTATACGGTGATCACAAGGCCACTTACCCACCTCCGTTCCTGCTCCTCACTGGACGTGTAGCAACGCAGGAAGATGACGGAGCTGGAACGGGGGTGGTAAGTTAGGCTCTCCAGGTACTAATCTATTTTTTGTGTGTTTTTCTTCTCATTTCAGATACGTGAATGCGGAGGACTACATCAGAATCGGTGGACTACGACGATGACCTGCATTTTTTCTTTTCTTTTAATAAAATGGTTATCGAGGGCTGTGGGGGAGTGTTTTTCCTAATAAAATTTTTTTAACTTGTGTGTGCTTTCTTTAAATTACTGTACAGGCTTAGTAGTGGAAGCCGTCTTGTAGACAGAGTCAATTACTAAGTCGGGGCTTAGCGTTAGCCCCAAAAACAGCTAGCACTAACCCCCAAAAATTACCCCGGTACCCACCGCCACAGGGGTACCGGGAAGAGCCGATACCAACAGGCCCAGAGCGGCCATATATGGCGCTCTTGGGCCTAGGCGGTAACAGGCTGGCGTTATTTAGGCTGGGGAGGGCCAGTAACGATGGTCCTTGCCCACCCTGGTAACGTCAGGCTGTTGCTGTTTGGTTGGTATTTGCCCCCACCTTTTAATTTTTTTTTTAAACGTGTGTGGTTTCCCGTCTTTTCATTCTCAGCCAAATACCAACCAAACAGCAACAGCCTGACGTTACCAGGGTGGGCGAGGACCAACATTACTGGCCCTCCCCAGCCTAAATAACGCCAGCCTGTTACCGCCTAGGCCCAAGAGCACCATATTTGGTGCTCTGGGCCTGTTGGTATCGGCTCTTCCGGGTACCCCTGTGGCGGTGGGTACCGAGGTAATAATTGGGTGTTAGCGCTAGCTGTTTTTGGGGCTAACGCTAAGCCACGACTTAGTAATGGACTCCGTCTACAAGACGGCTTCCTCTACTAAGCCTGTAAAGTAATTTAAAAAAAGCACACACAAGTTAAAACATTTTAATTAGGAAAAACACTCCCCCACAGCCCTCGTTAACCCTTTTATTAAAAGAAAAGAAAAAATGCAGGTCATTGTCGTAGTCCACCGATTCCGATGTAGTCCTCCGCATTCACGTATCTGAAATGAGAAGAAAAACACAAAAAAAATGGATTAATACCTGGTGAGCCTAGCTTACCACCCCCGTTCCAGCTACGTCATCTTCCTGCGTTGCTACACGTCCAGTGACGGAGCAGGAACGGAGGTGGGTAAGTGGCCTTGTGATCACCGTATACAGCCATCTATACAGATGGCCGTATACTACATTAACGTAGCAGAGCGCAACTGCCTCTGCTACTTTTGCAAAACTACAACTTCCATCCTGCCCGGACGGCCTTTGGCTGTCTGGGCATGCTGGGAGTTGTAGCCACTTTACTTCATTACTAAGCTAAGCTACACCCCACGCTAAACTATCTAAAGTAAGCTTTATCTGCCTGTAAAACTAAGTTAGCTACACTACACCCGTGTACAACTACGCCAACTATGCTAGAACTGGACTAACACTACACTACGCTAACTACTCCAAGACTACGCTGCGCTCACTACTCTAAGACTACGCTAACAATACGTACGCTAAATACGCTAAAACTGTGCTAGCGCTACACTACACTAAATACATTAAAACTGCGCTAACACTACACTAAATACACTAAAACTGTGCTAAAACTAAGCTACGCTAAATACACTAAAACTGCGCTAACACTAAGCTACGCTAAAACTACGCTAACACTACACTACGCTAAATACACTAAAACTGCGCTTAAACTAAGCTATGCTAAATATGCTAAAACTGCGCTAACACTACACTACGCTAAATACACTAAAACTGCGGTAAAACTAAGGTACGCTAAATACGCTAAAACTGCTCTAAAACTTAGGTACGCTAAATACGCTAAAACTGCGCTAACACTACACTACACTAAATACACTAAAACTACGCTAGCACTACATTACACTAAAAGTGCGCTAACACTACACTACGCTAAATGTACGCTATGCTAAAAATTTAAAACTGCGCTAACACTAAACTAAAGCTACGCTAAAATTTAGCTAACACTACGCTACGCTAACTACGCTTAAATCGCCCTAACACTACTTTATACCTGTGTAAAACTATAACTCCCAGCATGCCTGGGCAGCCTTTAGCTGTCTAGGCATGCTGGGAGTTGTGGTCCTTTCACTGCACTACAACTACCAGCATCAGAACGCAGCCTTCAGCTGTCTGGGCATGCTGAGAGTTGTGGTCCCATCAGCTAAACTACAACTCCCAGCATGCCCGGACAGCCTTCAGCTGTCTGGGCATGCTGGGAGTTCTTGTGCCTTCCCTGCACTACAACTCCCAGCATGCCCGGGCAGCCTTCAGCTGTCTGGGCATGCTGGGAGTTGTGGGCCCTTCACTGCACTACAACTCCCAGTATGCTCAGGCAGCCTTCAGATGTCTGGCCATGCTGGGAGTTGTGGTCCCATCAGCAAAACTACAAATCCCAGCATGCCCAGGCAGCCTTCAGCTGTCTGGGCATGCTGGGAGTTGTGGGCCCTTCCCTGCACTAAAACTCCCAGCATGCCCGGGCATGCTGGGAGTTGTAGTCTCTTTCAAACTAATCCTAAACTACGCTACACTAAAAGTAAATCTATGCTACCTATCTAGGCATGCGCAGTACTCGCTGCGCCCGAAGCCCTTTAAATCTGTTTCCCGTTCCCTGAGCTAACAGGGAGCGGGGAACAGAGCCGCGGGCGGGGTGGATGGCTTGCGCAGGCGGGGACACATAATACGGCTAGCGGGCACAGGGGTCCCGTTAGCAGTGAACATTGCGCAGATGGGGACACATAACACTGCTAGCGGGCACAGGGGTCCCGTTAGCAGTGAACATCGCGCAGGCGGGGACACATAACACTGCTAGCGGGCACAGGGGTCCCGTTAGCAGTGAACATTGTGCTGGCGGGGACACACATAACACTGCTAGCGGCCACAGGGGTCCCGATAGCGGTGAATAGTGATCGCGCTGGCGGGTGACACTGACTGTCAGCTTGTGCGAGGGGCACACAAGCTGACAGGCGCAGCGGGGAGGACACAGTAAATCGATTGACTTCTGTGGCTCCATTCCGCTCTTGGAATCGGGCCACAGAGGCCATGAAAGCTCCGTGCAGCTTCGGGCTATCACAGGGAGAGATCCTCTCCCTGTGATAGCCCAAGTGAGACTGCCGTGAGCTGCGATGCCTGATGATTAAATATGTCACGTGACACTCGCACACCCCCCCCAGCCCCCGCAGTAACCAATGGTTGGGGAGTGGTGTGCGAGTGTCAGCCTATAGAATGTAATGGAGGCGGAGAGCTTGAGCAGGGAAAACTGCTGAGTCACTCCATCACAATCTATGGCAAATCACAATCTACGGATCTGCACCGGCAGCAGGGACAGAAGTGCGCTCGCAGCCAGCAAGTCTTGCCTCAGCGCTACCTGTGACAGTACCCGCAAATGGGTTTGGAATGCGTAGAGATGGAGGCAGGTGAAGTTTGTAAGACACAGGATTAATGCATTGCATGAACTTGAAAGGGCCCAGAAAGCAGGGACCCAATTCATAGCTGGATATCTTAAAATGAATATACTTGGCAGACAGCCATACTTTGTCACTAGGTGAAAAGATCGGTGAAGGTCTTCTCTTCTTGTCAGCCTGCGACTTCATGCAGGTGGAAACAAGAATTAAAGAATGCCGAGTCTCTTGCCAAATAAACAAAGGTACTTCAGAAGAAACAGGTAGAGGAAGAGGAGGACGAGGGTGATGGCCGTATACGATGAAGAACGAAGAGGTTTTAGTAGCTTCAGAGTCCCGGTGGTTATAAGAATATTCCGCCGAAGGAAGAAGTTGGCCCAATCATCTTGCCAAGCAGAAACGAAATGGCTATGATAATCTCTGAGAATTTGATTTACCCTCTCTACCTGACCATTGGACTGGGGGTGGTATGCAGAAGAGAAGTCAAGCTTGATCTTGAGGCGAGAGCAAAGAGCCTTCCAGAATTTGGAGACAAACTAAACCCCACAATCAAAGACAATGTCAGATGGTAGACCATGTAGTTGAAAGATATGTCGAAGGAATTGGTCTGCCAGCTGAGGAGCAGAAGGAAGTCCAGGGAGGGGCACGAAATGAACCATCTTGGAAGAACGATCTACAACCACCTAAATGAACGTGTTGTTACAGGAGGGTGGCAGATCGGTGATAAAGTCCATAGCAATGTGAGATCATGAGCACTCCAGGATAGGCAAAGGAAGTAAATGACCCGCAGGTTTAAGTCGAGGAGTCTTGTCACAGCCACAGGTCGTACAAGAACGTACAAAATCAGTGACATCGCTCTTCAGGTTCGGCCACCAGTAATGTCAGGTGATTAATTGAATGACTTTCGTACTCCAGTATGCCCGGCTAGTGAAGGAGAATGGCCCCAGTACAACACTTTGCGTCTAAGACAAGAAGGCACAAAAGACTTCCCCAGAGGAACTTTCTGAAGATAAACAGGTGCTACCGTAATCACTCGCTCAGGAGGCACAATATGCCGAGGAGTAGAGTCCAGACCTATCACATCAGAAACTCTAGAGAGAGCATCAGCTCTGACATTCTTGTCTGCAGGTTGAAAATAAATAAAGAAATTTAACCGGGAAAAGAAAAGAGACCATCTGACCCGTGTAGATACTGACTGGATGAAAAGATCCTTCCAGTAAGTGATGCCACTCTTCTAAAGTAAGCTTAATGGCCAAAAGTTCCCAATCTCCAATAGAATAGTTCCTTTCAGCAGGTGAGAACGTCTCAGAAAAGAAGCCGCAAGTCACCGTTTTAGCCCTGGAGGTCGTTTGAGTTAAAATCATGCTGGCTCCTACTGATGACGCATCCACCTCAATGAAGAATGGCTTTCAGGGTCGGGTCTTGACAGAACAGGTGCAGAAGAAAACGCTGATTTCAAATGGGAGAAAGACTTTTCTGCTTCAGGGGACCAGGACTTAGGATTACTGTTTTTCTTGGTGAGAGCCACAATCGGAGCAATCAAGGAGGAGAAATGTGGAATGAACTGTCTATAACAATTGGCGAATCCAAGAAAAAGCTGTAAGGCCTGCAGGCCAGAAGGTCGTGGCCAATTTGTTACAGAAGACAACTTGACTGGATCCATCTGGAGGCCTTGGCTGGAGACAATGTAACCTTGGAAGACTTGTTTTCTTGAAGAGGCACTTCTGGAGTTTGGCATTAAGAAGTGTTACGCTGAGCGCTCCGGGACCCCTGCTGGCCTCGGAGCACTTACAGCGCGTGTCCCCAGGCAGCGCTCCGGCGTCACAGCGTGTGCATCCCCGCACTCTCTAGGGCGCGCGTGCACCGGGACTCTTAGATCTAAAGGACCAGTGCACAGGTGATTGGTGTCTGGTCCAAAGTGGTTTATTAAGGGTTAAGCTTGTGAGTGGGAGTGCTGTTTGGACTTAATTAGGCCTCACCTGTGCACTGCCTATAAGTAACGTCTCCTCCCACAGCCTCCTGCCGGATCTTTGTTGTCTTTGTGCCTGAGAGAAAGCATTCCTTGTTCCTGTGTTACCCTGCCTGTTGCTGTTCCCATTGCTACTGACTTCCGCCTGTGAACCTGAGCCGCCTACCCTGACCATTTGCTACGTCTGACTACGCCTTTGCCTGATCCTCTTGTACCTTGCCTTATCTCAGCAGCCAGAGAGGTTGAGTCGCTACTGGGTGGAACCACCTGGGGGTTACTTGCCGCAGCAAGTCCATCCCGCTTTGCGGCGGGCTCTGGTGAAAACCAGTAACTCCTTAGACTCTGTTCCCCTGGTATGGCCCACATCATCACCTCTCTGGCACAGCGGATCCACCACCAGCCTCCGCTACCAGCTACCAGCCCGGATCCTGACAAGAAGAATATTCCACAGGCGTCGTAAGACCTGGCGCACATGAGGGCGATGCACCTCCAAATTGGGAGAGAAGATCAAGATGTCATCTAAATAGACGACGAAACAAGTGTAGAGAAGATCCCGAAAGATGTCATTTACAAATTTCTGGAAGACAGCCATGGGCGTTACAGAGTCCAAACGGCATCACTAAATACTCAACGTGGCCGTCATGAGTATTAAAGGCCATCTTCCATTCGTCTCCTTACCGAATTCTGATTAAATTATACGCTCCTCGCAGATCCTATTTGGTGAAAACCTTGACGCCCCGCAGACGGTCGAAGAGCTCAGAAATCAGAGGTAAAGGATACCGATTCTTGATGGTAATTTTATTGAGGCCTCAGTAGTCAATGCAAGGGCGAAGAGACCCATCCTTCTCCACGAAGAAGAGTCCAGCATCGGCAGGAGAGGAGGACTTCAGGATAAAACCCTTCTGGAGGTTTTCCTTCATATACTGAGATATGGCTTGCGTTTCAGGCACCTAAAAGGGGTAGATTCTTCCCTGGGGAGGAGTGGTACCAGGCAGAAGCTCAATTGGACAATCATATGGTCAATTTGGAGGATATAGAGAGGGCAGACCTGGCAGAGAAGAAGGTGAAGGAAATGAGCGCCTCAATTGTGGTGTCAACGGACAGTGATTCAGACAGCCTTGACCCCAGAGAGAAACTTCACCGGTTTGCCAATTGAGAACAGATGCGTGGAGTTGCAACCAAGATAAACCCAAGAGAACTGCAGAAGAACAAAAGTGAAGCACATAGAACATGATCTTCTCTTCATGCAGAACTCCCACATGCATCGTCAGTGGATCCGTGTGGTATTGTACAGCGAAGTTCAGACATTCCCCATTGATGGAGGAAATGTATAGGGGTTTGATGAGCCATGATGAGTATAACCGGCATGGACAAACGAGGAGAAAAGATATTCTCACCTAGGTACGCCTCTCCCTTGTGCCCTAGGTGCGTGTGTTTCTCGAACGAGGAGGACAAAGAGGACAGTCTCTGAAGAAATGTTCAGGATTGGCTCAATAGAAACAAAGCTTTTCCTCGCATCTGCGAGACCTCTCTTGCTGTGACAGGTGAGCGCGGTCCACTTGCATAGCTTTTTCGGCAGGAGGTTAGGCTGGAGACAGAGGAGTCCGCTGAAACACTGGTGCCAGTCAAGGAAAATGACGAGTACAAGCAGGTTCACGCTCGAGATGAAGTTCCTCCTGCCTCTTTGCAAAGCACACATCAATACAAGTGGACAGGAGAATGAGTTCACTCGGAGGGTCCCGTGTGGCTATAGTGTCTTTGATCCTGCTGGAAAGACCCTTTTTGTAGGTGGCACATAGGGCTGAATTATTCCTGTCTAGCTCAGAGGTCAGGTTGCAAAATTGGACCGCATACTCGCCAACAGAAGAATCCCCTTGACGAAAGTTCAGAAGAGCAGTTACGACCGAGGAGGACCGAGCAGTCTCTTCAAAGATGCTGCAGAGTTCCAAGAGGAAAGCTTGCAGGTTGGTTGTCACCGGGTCACTTCTGTCCCAAAGTGGAATGGCCCAGGCCAGAGCCTCTCCAGATAGTAGACCAACCAAGAAGGCCACCTTGGCACACTCCATCGGGAACTGGTGGGCTATCAGTTCTACATGCATGGAGCACTAGGTCATGAACCCCCTGCACAATTTAGGGTCCCCTTCATGCTTCTTCGGCAGGGACAAACGAAGCTTGGGACCGATGGATGCCACAGAAGCTGCAGACACTGGAAGAACCACTGGAACAGGCTGTGGCTGCTGCTGTTGTTGCTGATGCTGGCCCGAGAGGAGCTGCTACATCATTGCGGATAGTTGATTCAACTGCTGCACCTGTTGCGCTATCTGCTGGGACTGTTGGGCCACAATGGAGATGAGGTCCACAATATCCGGCAGAGGCACCCCGGCGAGATCCATGGCTGGATCATACTGTAACATAAGTGGATCCACTGAACCTGTGAGGATGATGGCCTGGGCCATACCAGGGAGCGGAGTCTAAGGTGCCGCTGATTTTCACCAGAGCCCACCGCAAAGTGGGTCGCTACCCCTGATACAACTCGTCCACATAGGCAGCCAAGGTGTAACGTTTCACAGGAAGGATGAGGCAATTACATAGTCAGGAAAGGCAGAAGGTCAAGAATGTAGCTAGGAGGTCTGGTACACAGTAAGACAATACACAATCAGGAAGGCTTTCTCTTAGGCTTGTGAACACAAAGATCCGGCAAGGATCTGAGGAAGTTCGGGGTTAACTAGGGTCAGTGCAGACAAGCACCAATCAATGGAGCGCTGGCCCTTTAAATCTTAAAGAGCCGGCACGCATGCGCCCTAGGAGGCAAGTAAGCACTCGCCGGCAGACACAGACAGGGGAGAGGACAGAGAGGCGAGGAGGTAAGTGATGAACCGGCGGTTGCATACGAGCGCATTGCGAGATGCGTACTGCGAAGCCACTGTCAGCAGGGTCAGGAGTGCGCTCGCAGCCAGTAAGTTTGGTCGCAGCGCTACCTGTGACAGATATAGTCCATTTTGTGCATGAAAAAACTCCATTGTGAAGAAGTGAGCGAAGACGGAAGAGTGTAATCCTTCAGTTCCTAATTTTCTCATCCTCAGATCATTTTAGCCTGCCCATTCCTATTAAAATCTTGACTCAAAAGCACAGGAGGGAGTTCAGTGGATGTCTGAGCATTGAAGAGCTTCCGAAATTCAACATCTCAGATTTATAGGTCACAGTGACATCTCATAGAGAACCAACACTGCTAGTATTTGGCATCACATGAATTACTGAGAATATTACAGTGAGCTCGGCACATGCACCAAGATGTGTTAAGACTGCCTTCACATTTGGCTGCTGGGTACAGTATAGGAGCTGGTATAAGGGGGCTTTGACAACACTGACTCTATGATGAGAACAGACAGGCTGCTGCTGTGGTGTTTTCAGACTCTGAAAGCCGCTGATAAGACGTATTTTGCATAGGGAAGGTGAAGTCAAAGTCGTCTGATAAGAAAACTGTGTGAAGGGAGAGCAATGAAGTGCCACCTGTTCACTCGTACCGTAATAATGGAAGCCCTTTAGTATAGGGACCTATTTGTGTGACTAATATGCTACGGACAGAGATCTGAAGACTGCTCAGAGGGGACTCAATGACTCCCACTGTTATGTGAGAGTGTCTATCTGGGAATGATGAAGTGAACATCTGCGTCCGGACGACTATTGCCCAATATATAAAGCTAAAATATTCAAAAGCAAAGACTGACTCTCTGACTATTGAACCAAATGGACCAGGAGGTATTCATGGCCACATAGTATAATACATTGTAAGGGTGCGTAAATGTGCAAATTTTTGCTGCAGATCTGCTGCAGATTGGCTTCTGTGGATTTTGCTGCTCATTGACTTCACTTCCACAGCAAATCTGCAGCAGCAAATTGGTACGTGTGAACAAACCCTAATAATTCAAGAAGACATACATCCCTATATCCAGCCTATTGCCCTGCAGTGTTAATCTAGAAAAAAGGCAAAAAAAAAGAATAATAACCTTAAAAGGGGTACTCCGCTGCTCAGCATTTGGAACAAACTGTTCCGAACACTGGAGTCGGCGCCGGGAGCTTGTGATGTCATAGTCCCGCCCCCTCATGATTTCACGCCCCACCTCCTCAATGCAAGTCTATGTGAGGGGGTGTGACAAACGGTGAGCAGCGGAGGACCCCTTTAAGCTATAAAAAAAATGTCTTACTCCAAATCTGGAAATCGAAATAAATCCTTGGATAAGCAACCATTCTCCAGAATCCAGTAATAAATGGTATGGAAGAACTAGAGTAAGATTAACTAAATTAGGGTTATTCAGTTTAGAAACTCTCTGTTTTCTACCAATTGCCAGTTAGGCCTCGCTTACATCAGCTCTATATCTGTTTAAATAGTCAGACATGAGCAGAGAAAAAATACTGTGAGAAGTAAGTTTATCTCTGCTTAAATCCTGCAAAACAACCAGACTGAAAACCAGACGGACCCCATATAAGTCAGTGGTACCTGTTGGTGTCCATTGTGCAACAGAAAGTTCAGTTTCTTCACTCTTGAATGTGACGGAGCTATGATGCAGATGTGCACTTAACCTTACTTACCCACTTATCCCCTCAGCGCAAGTATTGTCATTTTATGTACCAGCCAATATTATGTACCAATGTTTTAAATGGTACAGTTTCTAATGCTTTGGAATGCTTTTTTATTCTCCTAAAAAAAAAAAAAAACCTTAGACAATTAACCTACAACAGAAGTTAACCTAAATTTACAGGCCTATATTTCCCATTATCACTTTTTACTAATTTTTTAATATTTGTGCTACATTTTATAAGTGTCAATCCTAGTCTGTCACTGCAGAGTCCCTAAATATAAAAATAAGAGCATCACATTACTTAACTTCCTTAGCCAACTTAAACCCCTTGCCGTCCGGGTTTTAAAGCTTCAGTGCTTAAATGTACGCACTGGAGTGTTAAGTAACTCATCGCTAATAACTGGCAGCGGAGAGTCTATCACTGCCTGTCATTTACCCTTTAGATGCTGTGATCAACACCTATCACAACATCTAAAGTGGAAGTGAAAATTTTGCGGTAGCTCAGGAGCGCTTATGAGACCTCCGCAGCGTGATCACAGGGGTCCCATAAGCTAGTATGGTGGGGGAGGGTCCCCTCATCTGCCTCCTGCTGCTGATCGCTAATCTAATTATGTAACTTGGCTTATTTAGGCTAGATATGTGGATCATGATCACATTGTCTGATGTTATGCCATAGGCATAACATTATACTGTGAATGTAATCTAATGATTGCATATATAGATCCCCTTGGGGACATAAAAAGTGTAAAATAAAAAATTCAGTCCTAATAGTCTTTGACAGAGTGCAATTTTGTGTTTAGTACATAGCTTTTTTGTGCTGCAGCACTGTTGTGTACTGCTGGTGTTGTGCAAAAATATTTTTTTTTAAGCGTACTGTACCGCATTTTTCTGCCCTCATAAGTGCATACCACATACCTACATCTAAGTGGTGTACTCTTTTGTACCTGTTAATCTGTCAAGGGCCTAGATACTGTGAAAGTCCAGGCAAAAGTAATCACCGGCTTATGTTTTACCAAAATACGTTTTGTTAAGCTTACTGTACCGCATTTTTCTGCCCTCATAAGTGCATACCACATACCTACATCTAAGTAGTGTACTATTTTAAACCTGTTAATCTGTCAAGGGCCTAGACACTGTGAAAGCCAAGGCAAAAGTACTCAGCGGCTGGTGTTGTACTCAGATACTTTTTTAAGTGTACTGTAGTGCATTTTTCTGCCCTCATAAGTGCATACCACATACCTACATCTAAGTAGTGTACTATTTTGTGCCTGATAATCTGTCAAGGGCCTAGATACTGTGAAAGTCCAGGCAAAAGTAATTACCGGCTGGTGTTTTACTAAAATAAGTTTTTTTAAGAATACTGTACCACATTTTTCTGCCCTCATAAGTGCATACCACATACCTACATCTAAGTGGTGTACTATTTTGTGCCTGTAAATCTGTCAAGGGCCTACATACTGTGAAAGGACAGCCAAAAGTAATCACCGGCTGGTGCTTTACTAAAATATTTTTTGAAGAATACAGTAGCACATTTTCTGCCCTCATAAGAGCATACCACATACCTATATCTAAGTAGTGTACTATTTTGTACCTGTTAATCTTTCAAGGGCCTACATACTGTGAAAGGACAGCCAAAAGTAATCACCAGCTGGAGTTTTACTCCAATACGTTTATTAAACATACTGTGGCGCATTTTTCTGCCCTCCTAAGTGCATACCACATACCTACATCTAAGTACTGTACTATTTTAAAATTGTTAATCTGTCAAGGGCCTGTGAAAGTCCAGGCTGGTGTATTTACTCGGATACTTTTTTAAGTGTACTGTAGCGCATTTTTCTGCCCTCATAAGTGCATACCACATACCTACATCTAAATAGTGTACTATTTTGTAGCTGTTAATCTGTCAAGGGACTAAATACTGTGAAAGTCCAAGCAAAAGTACACACCTGCTGCTGTTCTAGACAAATACTGTTTTAAGCATAGTGAAGCGTAAGCATAGTGAAGAAGTTGAAGCAGACTAGAGGCGGGTGACAGGAGGAGTCACAGCGAGAGGCCTGAGCTCCCAGTATCAGCTAGAGGTCGTGTCTCGACTAGCAACCCATCTGCCATCATCGATTGATCAACAAGGTCATCCACTTCATCAAAAGTGACATCTGATACCCCCAGTCAACAGTCGATGGGTTCCTCAGACACAACCCTCAGTTGGCATGGCCCGGGAGCAGTCCCTGTCCTCCCATTGCCTCTGTCCTATGATGTCCCTCTGCTACAGAAGTATCTTATGCTGTAGGTTTAGCTCCACTATTCACTGAGGACAATCTAATAGAGGAGAGTAAGCAGCTACTGCCCATCCAACAAGTGGAGGAGACATCCACCGCTTCCTCCGCTAGGCGGGCAAGTATTGATGAGGAGAGTGATGTGGGAGGCGGTGTTGCCAGGGTTCAGGGTCCTGAAGCAGACACTGTTGAGGAACCTGAGAAGGACATCAGTGACATGCAGACATGCAGAAGGGGCTTCATCATCATCAGGAGAAGAGAGTTACAGGTTGCCCGTGGGGCAACAGCTGAGTCAGCAAGGTGATAGCATGGTTGGCAGTCAGCATGGTGGCAGAAGTGGAAATCCTGGAGCCAAACATGCCCGGGGGAGACCACCTGCTTCGCAGCAGCCTACCTTCCCGGGAGGTAGTAGAACAGGTTCCTGGAGGCGGCGGCAGTAGCAGTCAATTAGTGCAGTCCGTTGGTGGGAAAATCAGCTACTCTGCGGTGTGGCAGTTTTATATCAAGCATCCGGAGGAGGTTCACATAGCCACATGCAAGATATATCGGCAGAAGGTGAAGCGTGGCCAGGGTCTCAATGTTGGCACCACAGCCCTGCGTCAACCTATGCTTTGCCACCATAAAGCGGCCTGGGAGAACCTCTGATGTAGTGGTCCAGCCTGCTGCATCACCCAGTGGCACGCCCCTCCCTCTTTCAGCCAGCCAAGTATGCGCCCACTCATCCAATGGCGCAGAAGCTGAATGTGCTCCTGTCCAAGTTGCTGATGCTGCACCCTTTTCAAGTGGTGGACTCTACACCTTTATGAGAACTGATGGCTTGTGCCGAGCCAAGGTGGAGAGATCCAAGCCGTCATTTCTTTGCGAAGAAGGCAGTACCAGCCCTGCACAATTTTGTGGAAGAGAAGGTGGGCCAGTCCTTGAGCCTGTCGGTGAGTACCAAAGTGCACAGCAGCGCTTACGTCTGGAGCTGTAACTATGGTCAGGGACAATACATGTCCTTTATGGCTCATTGGGTGAATGTGGTTCCTGCACAGCCATAACAAACACTTGGACAGGTCACGCGGCTTCCTCCTCCACGCTCTCAGGCTGTTGGTCCTGTGACAGTGTGTAACTCTGCCTCCTCAGCCTCCTCAGCCTCCACTGCCTAGACAAGTCTCGGTGGCCCTTCAGCATACCATGTGTGCAGGGCACGGGGGTATCACGCTGTTCTTCACATGGTTTGCCTTGGCAAAAAGAGTCACACAGGGGAGGATCTGCGAAAAGTAATTCATAAAGAAATCGGAGCATGGCTTACTCCACTAAAACTGGAAATGGGAACCATGGTGACTGACAACGGGAAGAACACCTTGCATGTGCTGCGACTGGGAAGGCTGAGCCATGCGCCCTGCATGGCACACGTGTTTAATCTGGTTGTGAAGCAGATCCTGAAGTGTTCCCCCATTTGCAAGACATCCTAACAATGAAAAGGAAACTTTGCATGCACTTCAGCCACTTGTACACCGCAAAGCACCCCCTCCTGGAGCTGCAGCCTCAGAACGGTATCCCCCAACATAGTCTGATTTGTGACATTGCCACACTTTGGAATTCCACCCTCCATTTGTTGGACCGACTGTACGAACAGAGAAAAGCCATCACCGATTTCTTGATGATCCAAGCAGATAGGGGTACTCCCCTGCGTAACTTCAATGTGAACCAGTGGCAGCTCATATGTGACCCCTGCCATTTGCTCAGGCCCTTTGAGGAAGCCACATTATTAGTAAGTCACCAGGATTATGGGATGAACTACTTAATTCCACTGCTTAATTTCTTACGACACGTGTTGGAAATGATGGCTGGTTAGGGCACTGGAGATGGGGTGCCTACATCTCACAGCCACATGAGCCCTGTGGGAGCTGAACTGGAGGAGGAGGGGGGGCACAGTGGAGCACAGTTTAGGTTTCACCAAAACGGGCAGTTTTTCTAGTAATCTGACAGGAGAGGAGGAGCAGGACCAGCCAGAGGAGCTAGAGGGTTATGAGGAAAGTGATACAGAGGTGATGCACACTGTGGCAATATGCAGTGGAGATGGATGCAGAGAGTCCCTCCGAGTCACTTGCACAAATGGCACGATGCATGCTCACTAGCTTGCGTTGTGACAGCCAAATTGTCACCATTCATCAGCGGCATGACTTCTGAATCTCCACCTTTTTGGACCCTCGCTACCGCCACAAAATGGGGGCCTTTTTTACACCAACTTAGAGGGAGGACAAAGTGACCTACTACAGAGGCATCCTATGTAGTCAGTTGGCCGATGCTTATCTGCGCCATCGTCCATCCTCTTGCATGTCTGAATCGGGGGACCCCCTGTGCTCACCTTCCACTGCCATGGCTGCTGGGGAGGGCTGGGGTGGCAGGAGCAGTACCAGCTCAATCAGCAGCAGTCTGAGGCTTCAATCGCTGATGAGTAGATTTCTTCACCTTCATATTGAAGCAACTCATCAGCAGCAGGTACACCAGGAGTAGGACCTGAATTTGCAGGTGGTGAGATACCTTGACATGCCCATGCCAACAAACCTTGAAGATCCGCTTGACTTCTGGGCAGCCAAACTTGATTTGTGGCCGCAACTAGCAGAGTTTGCCCTGGAAAAGCTGTCCTGCCCAGCCAGTAGTGTGCCATCAGAGCAGGTGTTTAGTGGGGGGAGGGCCATAGTCACCCCAAGGAGAACTCGTCTGTCCACGAAAAATGTGGAGAGACTGACCTTTGTGAAGATGAATCAGGCATGGATCAGCCAGGATTTCCACCCACCAATGCCTGATGCATCAAAGTAGATTGACCATGGTGCCACACCAACATTTCACAAATATGGATAGTGCCAAACAGATTTAAGGCACTGCTCCCCAGTTCCTCCGCATCAGACCTTTTTTCACCCACCTTCGTCACCAGGTACTGGTATTGCCACCCACCGCACCACTCTGTCACCGGGTCACTTTCAGGACTCCTGATGCTGCTGCAGCCACCTTCAGCCTGTCTCATTCAGCCACTATATGGTCTCCTCATGCTTCAGCCAACTCTAGGCTGTGCCATCAAGCCACTAAATTGTCTCCTCATGCTTCAGCCACCTACATACAGGCTGTGCCATTCAGACACTATATGGTCTCCTCATGCTGCCACAAACTCCAGGCGGTCATTCAGCCACTATATGGTCTCCTCATGCTGCCGCCAGCTCCAGGCTCTGTAGTTGTGCCGCCAGGTGACACGTGACTCCTTGTTAGATTTGATCCTTTGTAACCACACGCCGGGGTCCGTGACATGAAAATTTGGGAGTGTGATCTTAAATTTCAATTTCAAAATCTTAAATTTAAATTTTAAAATTCATCTTTTAATCTAAAGGATTGTGACGCTTTATTGTCTACTCATGCTGCCAGCTCCAGGCTGTGCCATTCAGCCACTATATGGTTTACTGATACTGCTGGGCCTAGGACATTACCTAAAAAAAATTTATGGTAGCACTAGCTACCATAAATCTTCAATTTCAATAAAAAAATTCATCTTTTAATCTTAGGGATTGTGAAGCCCTATTGTCTACTCATGCTGCCGCCAGCTCCAGGCTGTGCCATTCAGCCACTAAATGGTCTCCTCATGCTTCAGCCAATTCCAGGCTGTGCCATTCAGACGCTATATGGTCTCCTCATGCTTCAGCCATCTCAAGGCTGTGCCATTCAGACACTATGTGGTTTACTCATGCTACTGGGCCTGGGACATTACCTTAAAATATTTTATGGTAGCACTAGCTACCATAAATCTTCAATTTCAATTTTAAAATTAATATTGTAATCTAAGGCATTGTGAAGTCCTATTGTCTGCTCATGCTGCCGCCAGCTCCAGGCTGTGTCATTGTGCCATCATATGGTCTCCTTATGCTGTTGGCACCTTAAATTAAACTTTTGAAAATGTTATGTATCTAAAATCTTCAATTTAAAAATTCAAAAATATCTTTAATCTCCTCTATTGCGAGGCCCTATGGTCTTGTCAGGCTGTTGCCACCTCCAGACTGGATCGTTCTGCCACTATATGGTCTCCTCGTGCTGCCGCCAATTCCAGGCTGTGTCATTCTGCCAGATTATTGCCTCCTCATGCTGCTGCCACCTTTAGGCTCTGTCTGTGTGCCGCCATGTGACTCCTTCTTAGATTGGGTTTTGTGGTCATACAGCATTAGCTTAAAGTATACACGGGACATTAAACTTGGGAATCTAATATTATTCTTAAATTTTAATTTAAAAAAATCAATGTAATCTTTTCAAGACTGATGCCATATGGTCATCTATGTCATATTACCTGCGGAATTATCACAAGAATCCAATGAAACAGCTTGGAGCGATAACAATGAACCATAACTGATTAAATTAAACATTTGCACTTTCATAGTCAGAGGGACGCTGAGAGGCAGGGGCTGGAACAAATGGTATCTCGTCTGGCGGAGGACCGCCAGCTCAATGCTCACCAGAATGGGCACTCAAAAAATGTAAATTAATTCAAATTAAATTAAATTAAAATTAAATGAAAAATCTCTTTATTCTCTTAAATTTTTACACCATATGGTCTCCCTGCTGCCACATCGATGCTCTGCAGCAGTGATTCTAATAGCAATGCCTGTAATCTGCATGTCATTCTGAATAACAGTATTATTTCACTAACACAGCACACTCCATATGCGTGTTAGGAAAAGGCAAAGTGCTCTACACCCCTATTGAGGCTCTCTGTAGGCCATAAATAGCCATTTTTAATAGCGATTCACCACAAATAAATTCGGTCCGAAAATAATTTTTTCAAAAAATTCCTCTAATTTTTCAAAAGTTTTCTCATCTCTATATGTATACATACTTTACTATTCAGTATAGTAAAGTCAAAGAAGGTGATGCAATTAACCCCTTCAGGACATAACACCTACAGTTACGCCCTTGTGTCCTATTACTTAAGAAGAAAGGGCGTACCTGTACACCCTGAACCCTTAAGCGGGTTTGAAACGAGCGCAGCTCCTTAACTCGCTTCTAACTTGCTTATGGATTCAGGTCAACTTCTTTGGCTTGACTATACTGTCTAGTAAAGTATGTATACATACATCAAGCTAGTATGCGCCTTTAAATAGCTTGGAAAATTTCCAAAAATAATGTCATTGCTTTAGAAATGTCTAAAAGACTCAGGTACTGTGAGGTAATTTGAGGTAAACCTTCAGAGCAGTGAGTGTCAGCTACTATCAGTAGCCTTACACTCAGTGCTAATGACTGGCAGTGGTGATCCTGCCCCTGCCTGTCATTTAACCCTTTAAATGCCATGATCATTGTCGATCATGGCTTCTAACGTAAAAGTATAGCTTGCCGGTAGCTCAGTGGAGCTCACGGAAACGGGCTAAAATGGCGAAGAAGGTTCCCCTTACCTGCCTCCTGCCGCTGATCCAATGATTGGATCGCCGATCAAACTGTGTAATGCTATGCAGAGGCATAGCTTTATACAGTAAATGCAACATAATGATTGCATATAAAAGTCCTCTATGGGGACTTAAAAAGTGTAAAATAAAACATAAAAAAAATGTTTGTGAAATTATATAAAAACCCCTCCCCTATTAAAAAATCAAATCCTCCAAAACCCTTATTTTCCCATTTTACAAAAGAAAAAATAACACCATTGTATTGCTGCATGCATTATTGTCCAAACTTTTAAAATAAACATACTATTAAAATAAATAAACAATAAAAAGTAATTAAAAAGTCCTATCAAAACAGTAATCAAACCGTTAAAAACTACAAATCATGGCCCAAAATATGAGCTCTCATACATTCCTGTATAGAAAAAAATAAAAAAGTTACAGGGGTCAGAAAAGGTCAATTTTATGCATACCAATTCTAGTTAGTATTTTTTTAAAGTAGTACAACAATTTAAAAAAAAACTGGATGAATTGGCTATCTTTTAATTGCAATGATCTACAAAATAAAGATAAGTGCACTGTGTAAAAACAACCATCAACCCAGCCCCCCCCCCCCCCTCCCCCCGCACTCCGGCACTAAGACATCTTATCCCCTATCCAAAGGATAGGGAATAAGATTCTTGATCGCGGGGGTCCCGCCGCTGGGGACCCCTGTGATTTTGCACGCAGCACCCCATTATAATCAGTCCCCGAAGCATGTTCGCTCCGGTTCTGATTACTGGCAATCACAGGGGCCGGAGCATTGTGACGTCACAGCCCCTCCCCCGTGTGACGTAATTCTCCGCGAACTGAATTACCAGACCACTTTATTTCTGAACTATCATTTCTGAACTTATCATTTCATGAACTATATTACCGGACCATTTTTTGGACATGTCAACATTTTTTAGCCCTGTTTTAGGTGGTTGCATTATAAATGACTTATTAATATTACATCTATTTTAATACCAATATCTAATCAACATCTGGTGTAAGTTATTATCTTGTGAAAACATGTTATATTTTATTTTATTTTATTACTGTATTATCCTTGATTCAGGTCTTTTTTCCATTATTTTATTATTTATTAATTATCATTATTTATTTAGTACTATTTTTTGACATTCAACTCATTGATTTTACATCTATTGGTTTCACATCACCTTTTGCTCGTTCTATCCTTGAGGACTGGTTTTATATAATTTATTATATATACCTGTACACATATCTTAAAAAGGTTTACTGCAGGGGTCTCAAACTCGCAGCATGCAGGATGATATTTTGTGGCCCCCTGTCCCCTCAGGATTTAGGACATCCCTTTGTCTTTTTTGGACACAATGATGTCCCGATTAATCCTCTGAGGACCCGTGGCCACTTAAAAAACGCAGTGGCTACCCTAGCTCACTCAGGAACATCCCTGCCATATGCTCATAGGAGTGAAGCGGAGAAGCTTGCAGGAGGATGCACACGCTGGCCGCCATTGTAAGTTACCTGCGGCACATCAGCTTCAGTGTTCTGAGCTGCGCTTCTCCGTTCTGGGACCTACTGCTATGTCATAGCAGTAGAATAGATCCTGACCCCGGACTGGAGGAGCAGTGGTCGAAGCACCGAAGCGGGGCAGTACACAGACATACAGCCTCCAACCATATAGTGTATGGCTGGAGGCTGTATGTCTGTGGGGGCCATTGCCTACCTAATGTGGGGGAACTATGCTGCCTACCTAATGTGGGGGACCTATGCTGCCTAACTAATGTGGGGGACTTATGCTGCCTACCTAATGTTGGGGAACTGCTTGTTACTTTTTGTGGAATACTTGATGCTACACCCAAAAAAACAATATAAGGGAACAATACATGAAAGTGGGCCACATAGACAGAATACCAACATTGTAGATTACAAAAATATATTTAAAAAAAATGTCTCTTGAATAGCAAATCACAAAGATGCATAACCAAGATGAAACTAACCACTGGCCTGTAAGAAAAACCTGAAAAATAATAAATGTTGTATAGGACAGTTTCACCACTGACTAGAAAATTACAGGCACAGCAGAGCAGAAGCAGATGGAAAAGCAGAGTGTTAGCCAATACTTAACCCACAGATATGCCCCCCCCCTCCCCCACTTAAACTCCACGAGTTACGTTGCCTATACAGCAACTTCCCCAGGGGTAGAGGTGTATTGCAATATAAGTATTCGGCGCCAGCTAACATAATGTAATTGGCGACATAATATCTATGTTGTCTCACATGACTAAAATGGAAGAATAATGTATCTGAAGCCTGTACACTATCAGTAGCCTTGGCTGCACATGTGTTGTGCAAGATCTTCTACTGCTAACACAGTGGGTTGATATGGATGGCGCCTATATGTACAGTGGGTGAAATACATATTGGACACGTCACCATTTTTCTCACTAAATCATGTTTCTTTGAGACAACAGTACCTGCTAATTTCAGAAATCTTGTGAGGAGCACCTGGTAGAGGAAAACATATGGTGAAATTATTGTCTTTCCACTTCCGTATTATGCAACAGTGCTCACTGAAACATTCAGAAGCTTAGAAATGCAACTGTAACCAACGCCATTGTTATGTTTTACATCAATTACATTGTGAAGATCTTGAGACAGCTCTTTGCTTTTACCCATCATGATATGTGTCTTATGTAACACCTTGGCAATGAAACATTTTTGTAGCCATCAGTTAGGACTAAACCTGATATTAATTTGCACTGACAAAGGGCTGGATTGCTTTTTAATTACTAATAGATTTTAGCTGTTGTCTTGGCTTTCCATGCCCTTTTGCATCTCCCTTTCTTTATGTTTTCATCACTTTTTCCATGTGTCATTTCACATTATTACACATAACTTATTTTCTAAACTTATTTGTGTTGGTATCTGTGTATCTTTGCATTATTTGGGTTGTTACTAACATCTGGTGAAAATTTCATGTCAATATAGAAAATATATTTAGTGAGAAAAATGGTGGTATCGCTGAATCTCTAATCAGCAATAATTCCCAAGCTAGATAACATGTTATAAACAGTGTGCAGTATCTATATGCACATTTACCACAAGTATTACACCAAAAATAAAAATATATAAATGCATATAAAAGTGTAGAATAATGTGTAAAAAATTGTGTATAATTAAAATGATGAGAAAATCATATAACAAATAGTGTATGAAAAGTGAATGTATAAAAAAAGTGTGTGTGAATATAACTAAATGAATATGATATATGTGTGATATATGAAAATACACTACAATAAAAAAAAGAAGTTGAACAAAAAAAAAAAAGAAAATACACTACCAACGTTCCCATTATAGAATCCCAATAACAATGAAAAAACAATTATGTATAAATGAATTAGAGAAAGAGAACTTAAGTATATGTAAAATAAAGAGAAAAAAAAGAAAGAAAAAAGGGTGTCAACAATGAACCAGCATTATTATAAAAAATAAAAAAAAGTGGTCAGAAAATATGTATTTATTACATAATGTATACAGTGTTCTCCACTGATAAATAAAAATATATGGCTAATAATAAATAAATATATTGTGTTAGAATCAATAGTTAAAACATCTAAACTATACTAATAATATGACATGGAGCCAGGCACCGTTCCAAGAAATATTGGAACCGCTTCCTCCGCAACAAGTGCTAATTAATACTGTAATAATAGAAATAAGGGAACGAATAAATACACTAGTGTAAGAATAGAAAGTATTGTAAGATATGAATAAAACCACACCTCCCAAAGGGGGGAAAAAATATGATTCCCAGTCTGGAGAAGCATTTCGGCGCGCAACGGTCTGTCACCTAGAGGATACCCCCGCGTCTCACAGTCGTACTCCCCTGTCTGCACTTCCCCAATGTGTACCTGATTTTTGTAATCTGCACGCCGAAATAAAAGAGTTGACGCTGGTGAGTGCTCTGCTTTCTTTTCCTTCTGTGGATATATGAGATTCTGTCTCTTTAAGTGTGGTAGCACCGTCCAAGTACCTCCAGCAGTTGCAAGGGGAATAACCAGGTGCCTACAGGTTTCCTATCTAGCAGACACAATCTAGTGGTGCCGAGCAATCTTTCACTGAGATTTGTATATTACTTCTATTAAAAAAATGTAATCCTTTCAGTACTTATCAGATGCTGTATGCTCCAAGACAGTTCCTAACATGGACAGAGGTGTCAGTAGAGAGCACTGTGGTCAGACAAAAAGCATTACTCAACCTCCTCTGTAGTAGACAGCAGCTGATAAGTACTGGAAGGATTAAGATTTTTTAATAGAAGTAATTTACAAATCTGTTTAACTTTCTAAAGCCAAAGGATATGAAAAAAAAAAGTGTTTTCCACCAGAGTACCCCTTTAACCACTTAAGGACCTAGGGCGTATGGATACGCCTTGACGTCCTGGTACTTAAGGCGTATCCATACGCCCGTGGGAATTTAGGTCCCCGCCGCTCGCCGGGCGGGGACCGGGCCGGGTTGACTGCTGATATCATTGTTGTATGGGCATGCTGGGAGTTGTAGTTTTGCAACATCTGGAGGTCCACAGTTTGGAGATCACTGTGCACTGGTCTAAAAACTGTAGCTCTCCAGATGTTGCAAAACTGCAAATCCCAGCATGCCCAGAAAGCAAACAGCTGTCTCGGCATGCTGGGAGTTGTAGTTGGGTACCTCCAGCTGTTGCATAACTACATCTTCCAGCATGCCCTTCGGTGATTAGTACATGCTGGGAGTTGTAGTTTTGCAACAGCTGGAGGCACACTGGTTGGAAAATACTGAGTTAGGTAACAGAACCTAACTGAAGGTTTTCCAACCAGTGTGCCTCCAGCTGTTGCAAAAGTACAACTCCCAGCATGCACGGTCTGTCAGTACATGCTGGGAGTTGTAGTTTTGAAACAGCTGGAGGTTCCCCCCCCCCCCCCCCATGTGAATGTACAGGGTACATTCACACGGACAGGTTTACAGTAAATTTCCTGCTTCAAGTTTGGGCTGCGGCAAATTTTTCGCCGCAGCGCAAACTCCTAGCGGGAAATTCACCGTTACATGCCAGTGTGAATGTACCCTAAAAACACTACACTAACACATAATAAAGGGTAAAACACTACATATACACCCTCTTACACTGTCCCCCCCCCCCCAATAAAAATTAAAAACGTCTTGTACGGCAGGGTTTCCAAAACGGAGCCTCCAGCTGTTGCAAAACAACAACTCCCAGCATTTCTGGACAGCTGCTGACTGTCCAGGCATGCTGAGAGTTTAGCAACAGCTGGAGGCACCCTGTTTGGGAATCACTGGTGTAGAATACCCCTATGTCCACCCCTATGCAATCCCTAATTTAGTCCTCAAATGCGCATGGCGCTCTCTCACTTCGGAGCCCTGTCGTATTTCAAGGAAACAGTTTAGGGCCATATATGGGGTATCGCCGTACTCGGAAGAAATTGCACTACAAATTTTGGGGGTCTTTTTTCCTTTTACCACTTGTGAAAAGGAAAAGTTGGGGGTTACACCAGCCTGTTAGTGTAAAAAAATAAAAATGTTTACACTAATATGCTGGTGTTGCCCCACACTTTTTATTTCCACAAGCGGTAAAAGGAAAAAAAGACCCCCAAAATTTGTAACGCAATTTCTCCTGAGTACGGAAATACCCCAGATGTGGGCGTAAAATGCTCTGCGGACGCACAACAAGGCTCAGGAATGAGAGCGCACCATGTACATTTGAGGCCTAAATTGGTGATTTGCACAGGGGTGGCTGATTTTACAGCGGTTCTGACAAACGCAAAAAAAAATTAATTCCCACATGTGACCCCATTTTGGAAACTATACCCCTTACCGAACGTGACAAGGGGTATAGTGAGCCTGAACACCCCACAGGTGTTTGACGAATTTTCATTAAAGTTGGATGGGAAAATGAAAAAAATTATATTTTTTCACTAAAATGCTGGTGTTACCCTAAATTTTTCATTTTCACAAGGGAAAATAGGAAAAAAGCCCCCCCAAATTTGTAACCCCATCTCTTCTGAGTAAGAACATGCCCCATATGTGAATTTAAAGTACTCTGCGGGCGAACTACAATGCTCAGAAGAGAAGGAGCGCCATTGGGATTTTGTAGAGAAAATTTGTCCGGAATTGAAGGCCACATGTGTTTACAAAGCCCCCATAGTGCCAGAACTATGGACCCCCGACACATGTGACCCCATTTTGGAAACTACACCCCTCACGTAATGTAATAAGGGGTACATTGAGAATTTACACCCCACAGGTGTCTGACAGATTTTTGGAACAGTGGTCCGTAAAAAGGAAAAATTTAATTTTTCATTTGCACAGCCCACTGTTCCAAAGATCTGTGGGGTGTAAATACTCACTGCACCCCTTATTAAATTTTGTGAGGGGTGTAGTTTCCAAAATGGGGTCACATGTGGGGGGTCCACTGTTCTGGCACCACGGGGGGCTTTGTAAACGCACATGGCTGGCCCCAGACTACCATTCCAAACTAATTCTCTTTCCAAAAGCTCAATGGCGCTCCTCCTCTTCTGAGCATTGTAGTTCGCCAGCAGAGCATTTTACATCCTAACATGGGGTATTTCCATACTCAGAAGAAATGGGGTTACAAATTTTGGGGGTCATTTTCTCCTATTACCCCTTGTAAAAATGTAAAATTTTGGGGAAAAACTGCATTTTAGTTAAAAAAAAATGTTTTCATTTACACATCCAACTTTAACGAAAACTCGTCAAACACCTGTGTGGTGTTAAGGCTCTGCGGACCCCTCGTTACATTCCTTGAGGGGTGTAGTTTCCAAAATAGTATGCCATGTGGGTATTTTTTGCTGTTCTGGCACCACAGGGGCTTCCTAAATGCGACATGCCCCCAAAAAACCATTTCAGCAAAAGTTCCTTTCAAAAAGCCAAATGTGACTCCTTCTCTTCTGAGCATTGTAGTTCGCCCGCAAAGCATTTTATGTCCTAACATGGGGTATTTCCACACTCAGAAGAGATGGGGTTACAAATTTGGGGGGGAATTTTCTCCCATTACCCTTTGTAAAAATGGTAAATTTGGGGGAAAACTGCACTTTAGTGTGAATTTTTTATTTTTCATTTACACATCCGATTTTAACGAAAAGTTGTCAAACACTTGTGGGGTGTTAAGGCTAACTGGACCCCTTGTTACGTGCCTTGAGGGGTTTAGTTTCCAAAATGGTATGCCATGTGGTGTTTTCTGCTGTTCTGGCACCATAGGGGCTTTCTAAATGTGACATGCCCCCCAAAAACCATTTCAGAAAAATTCACTCTCCAAATCCGATTGTCGCTCCTTCCCTTCTGTGCCCTCTACTGCGCCCGCCGAACACTTGACATACACATGTGAGGCATTTTCTTACTCGAGAGAAATTGGGTTACAAATTTTGGGGGCTTTTTCTCCTAGTACCACTTGTAAAAATTCAAAACTGGGTCTACAAGAACATGCGAGTGTAAAAAATGAAGATTTTGAATTTTCTCCTTCACTTTGCTGCTATTCCTGTGAAACACCTAAAGGATTAACACACTTACTGAATGTCATTTTGAATACTTTGAGGGGTGCAGTTTTTATAATGGGGTCATTTGTGGGGTATTTCTAATATGAAGGCCCTTCAAATCCACTTCAAAACTGAACTGGTCCCTGAAAAATTCCGATTTTGAACTTTGAAGCCCTCTGATGTCTTCCAAAAGCAAAAACATGTAAACTTTATGATGCAAACATAAAGTAGACATATTGTATATTTGAATCAATATATAATTTATTTGGAATATCCATTTTCCTTATAAGCAGAGAGCTTCAAAGTAAAAAAAAAATGCTAAATTTTCAATTTTTTCATAAAATTTTGAAATTTTTCACCAAGAAATGATGCAAGTATTGACAAAATTTTACCACTAACATAAAGTAGTGTATATCACGAAAAAACAATCTCGGAATCAGAATGAAAGGTAAAAGCATCCCAGAGTTATTAATGCTTGAAGTGACAGTGGTCAGATGTTCAAAAAATGGCCGGGTCCTCAAGGTATATTTGGGCTGGGTCCTTAAGGGGTTAAGGACTGGTTATGACAGGTCATGTCTGAATATCACGAGGCAGTGCACTATATGGCATTGTCATGTCTGCTGTATTTTCTGCTTTGGTCCATGTTATATCTCTATAGATTCAGGTGTTCACCACTAATTTCCTTGCTTTCTGTTCCTTTGCTCTCCATTGTTTTAGCAGCTGAAGTCTGCGCGTCCTGTTGTTACTCCATTTGGAAATCTGACATTCTAATAACTACCTTTTGGCACAGTGTAGCAGCAGATCACGGAACAAGAAACATGAGCAGAAAAGTACAAGAATATTCGAGGTCAAAGAATTTGTGTTTATTGGCGATGTTGATTCCAAGTAAAATCAGAAACCTGACAAAAAATAGGCCTTCAAATTATGCCTTACAGTAACAGACAGACACTTGGCAAGAGAACTACTGTGCCTAGCAGATTGTATTCCTGTATCGCTAGTCAGAGACAAAATCATAGCAGATATTTGAGGGACTGAAGGATCATTGGTAATTATAGGTAGCGTTTAACCCTCGGCTTATTCCCCTAAGGTCAGTTGTTCACAGAGAACCATTATACTTAGATATATATTTCAGGATACACAGAAATACAAAGCAATAGACAAGTGTATTATTTTACATGACTATGTTGATAGTGAAACTGCACGTAAACAAATGCAACATTCACTAGGTAACATGGGTTAAATGGTCCTTTATTAGCAACTTAACTATAACACATTAACTTGCATTTTATAAATAAAGTGCATATTGTATAAAGCAAATTAAAGGGGTTATTCACCATAAGGGAATTTAAGTACTTACCTGCCAGACAGTGATGGACATGAGGAAGGATCTGTGCTTTTCTTGGGGCTAAATGGCTATGAGTCAACTATAACGATGTGGCTATCTTTTTGTGAAATGACTCTCACCTGTTGGAGTTCTCTCCCTATAACTACAAGTCCCATGATTCCTTGTTAGTAAGTGTGAGGTCACTTTTCTTCCTCCCACACATCAGCCTCCCCACCCATTGAAGCACACCTTAGCTTGGCTTCCATGGAATAGACCAGTGTTTTCTAACCAGGGTGCCCCATCTGTTGCAAAACTGCAATTCCCTGTGGAGAATGATCTAATCCCCACCCAGTGGTTGCTCCACCCATTGAAGCACAGGTACAGATACTATATTATGAACTGCACTAACTAAACAGCCCCGGTAGAAAAGTCAAATAAAATCCTGGAATTTAAAGTGCTTAAAAAACAGAACTTGCAGTCATGTTGAGGGTTTCCCAGAAAACTCAGTTGGCCCAACCTCTTGCCCTCAGTTTCTAGCACCACCTTGAGGACACCGAAACACAAAGGGGAGGGGTTTATTAAGACTGGAATTTCATGCACTGGTTTTAAGTAAAAGTAGCAAAAAGATTCCAAAAGGAAATGTATCTGTCACAATGCCGGCTGGCAGGTAGTGGATCCTCTGTGCCGGAGAGGGATTGGCGTGGACCGTGCTAGTGGATCGGTTCTAAGTCACTACTGGTTTTCACCAGAGCCCGCCGCAAAGCGGGATGGTCTTGCTGCGGCGGTAGTGACCAGGTCGTATCCACTAGCAACGGCTCACCTCTCTGGCTGCTGAAGATAGGCGCGGTACAAGGGAGTAGACAGAAGCAAGGTCGGACGTAGCAGAAGGTCGGGGCAGGCAGCAAGGATCGTAGTCAGGGGCAACGGCAGGAGGTCTGGAACACAGGCTAGGAACACACAAGGAAACGCTTTCACTGGCACGATGGCAACAAGATATAGGGAAGTGCACAGGTGATCAGACTAATTGGAACCACTGCGCCAATCAGCGGCGCAGTGGCCCTTTAAATCGCAAAGACCCGGCGCGCGCGCGCCCTAAGGAGCGGGGCCGCGCGCGCTGGGACAGGAGCGACGGAGAGCGAGTCAGGTACGGGAGCCGGGGTGCGCATCGCGAGCGGGCGCTACCCGCATCGCGAATCGCATCCCGGCTGGAGGCGGTATCGCAGCGCCCCGGGTCAGTGGATCTGACCGGAGCGCTGCAGTGAGGAGAGTGTAGCGAGCGCTCCGGGGAGGAGCGGGGACCCGGAGCGCTCGGCGTAACAGTACCCCCCCCCTTGGGTCTCCCCCTCTTCTTAGAGCCTGAGAACCTGAGGAGCAGACTTTTGTCTAGGATATTGTCCTCAGGTTCCCAGGATCTCTCTTCTGGACCACAACCCTCCCAATCCACTAAAAAAAAGGTTTTCCCTCTGACCTTTTTGGATGCCAGAATCTCTTTGACGGAGAAGATGTCCGAGGAGCCGGAAACAGGAGTGGGAGGAACAGATTTGGGAGAGAAACGGTTGATGATAAGTGGTTTAAGAAGAGAAACGTGAAAGGCATTAGGAATACGAAGAGAAGGAGGAAGAAGAAGTTTGTAAGAGACAGGATTAATCTGGCACAAAATTTTGAAAGGACCAAGATAGCGTGGTCCCAACTTGTAGCTAGGGACACGGAAGCGGACATATTTAGCGGAGAGCCATACCTTGTCTCCAGGGGAAAAAATGGGAGGAGCTCTTCTTTTCTTATCCGCGAACTTCTTCATGCGTGATGAAGCCTGTAAGAGAGAATTTTGGGTCTCTCTCCATATGATGGAAAGGTCACGAGAAATTTCATCCACAGCGGGCAGACCCGAGGGCAAGGGGGTAGGGAGGGGGGGAAGAGGGTGACGGCCGTACACCACGAAAAATGGGGATTTGGAGGAAGATTCAGAGACTCTGAAGTTATACGAGAATTCGGCCCATGGAAGAAGATCTGCCCAGTCATCCTGGCGGGAGGAAACAAAATGTCGTAAATAGTCACCCAAGACCTGGTTAATTCTTTCTACTTGTCCATTGGATTGAGGATGATATGCAGAAGAAAAATTTAATTTAATCTTGAGTTGTTTACAGAGAGCCCTCCAGAATTTAGACACGAATTGGACGCCTCTATCCGAGACGATCTGCGTAGGCAACCCGTGAAGACGAAAAATGTGTACAAAAAATTGTTTAGCCAACTGAGGCGCTGAAGGAAGACCAGGAAGAGGGATGAAATGTGCCATTTTGGAGAATCGATCAACGACCACCCAAATAACAGTGTTGCCACGGGAAGGGGGTAAATCAGTAATAAAGTCCATACCAATCAGAGACCAAGGCTGTTCGGGAACAGGCAGAGGATGAAGAAAACCAGCGGGCTTCTGGCGAGGAGTCTTATCCCGGGCACAGATAGTGCAGGCTCGCACAAAGTCCACAACATCCGTCTCCAGAGTCGGCCACCAATAGAAGCGAGAGATGAGTTGCACAGATTTCTTGATGCCCGCATGACCTGCGAGATGGGAGGAGTGACCCCATTTGAGGATTCCGAGGCGTTGGCGTGGAGAAACAAAGGTCTTTCCTGGAGGAGTTTGCCTGATGGAGGCTGGAGAAGTGGAAATCAGGCAGTCAGGAGGAATGATGTGTTGCGGAGAGAGTTCAACTTCAGAAGCATCCGAGGAACGAGAGAGAGCATCGGCCCTAATGTTCTTATCGGCAGGCCGAAAGTGAATTTCAAAATTAAATCGGGCAAAGAACAGAGACCACCTGGCCTGGCGAGGATTCAGCCGTTGGGCAGACTGGAGGTAGGAGAGGTTCTTGTGATCGGTGTAAATAATAACTGGAAATCTTGATCCCTCCAGCAGATGCCTCCATTCCTCAAGTGCTAATTTAATGGCTAGAAGCTCTCGATCCCCGATGGAGTAGTTCCTCTCCGCCGGAGAGAAGGTCCTAGAAAAAAAACCACAAGTAACAGCATGCCCGGAAGAATTTTTTTGTAGAAGGACAGCTCCAGCTCCCACTGAGGAGGCATCAACCTCCAATAGGAAGGGTTTGGAAGGGTCAGGTCTGGAGAGCACGGGAGCCGAAGAAAAGGCAGACTTGAGCCGTTTAAAGGCGTCTTCCGCTTGAGGAGGCCAAGACTTGGGATCGGCATTTTTTTTGGTTAAAGCCACGATAGGAGCCACAACGGTAGAAAAATGTGGAATAAATTGCCTGTAATAATTGGCGAACCCCAAAAAGCGTTGGATAGCACGGAGTCCGGAGGGGCGTGGCCAATCTAAGACGGCAGAGAGTTTGTCTGGATCCATTTGTAGTCCCTGGCCAGAGACCAAGTATCCTAGGAAAGGAAGAGATTGGCATTCAAACAGACATTTCTCTATTTTGGCATAGAGTTGATTGTCACGAAGTCTCTGAAGAACCATACGGACATGCTGGCGGTGTTCTTCTAGATTGGCAGAAAAAATCAGGATATCGTCCAGATATACAACAACACAGGAGTATAAAAGATCACGAAAAATTTCATTAACAAAGTTTTGGAAGACGGCAGGGGCGTTGCACAGGCCAAAGGGCATGACCAGATACTCAAAGTGTCCATCTCTGGTGTTAAATGCCGTTTTCCATTCATCCCCCTCTCTGATGCGGATGAGATTATAAGCACCCCTTAAGTCCAGTTTGGTAAAGATGTGGGCACCTTGGAGGCGATCAAAGAGTTCAGAGATGAGGGGTAGGGGGTAGCGGTTCTTAACCGTGATTTTATTAAGACCGCGGTAGTCAATGCAAGGACGTAGGGAGCCATCTTTTTTGGACACAAAGAAAAATCCGGCTCCGGCAGGAGAGGAGGATTTACGGATAAAGCCCTTTTTTAAATTTTCCTGGACGTATTCAGACATGGCAAGAGTCTCTGGGGCGGACAGAGGATAAATTCTGCCCCGGGGTGGAGTAGTGCCCGGGAGGAGGTCGATAGGACAATCATAAGGCCTGTGAGGAGGTAGAGTTTCAGCTTGTTTTTTGCAAAAAACATCCGCAAAGTCCATATAGGCCTTAGGGAGACCGGTTACAGGAGGAACCACAGAGTCACGGCAAGGGTTACTGGGAACCGGTTTTAGGCAGTCCTTGGAACAAGAGGGCCCCCAACTCTTGATCTCCCCAGTGGACCAATCCAGGGTTGGGGAATGAAGTTGAAGCCAGGGAAGTCCAAGGAGAATTTCAGAAGTGCAATTGGGGAGGACCAAAAGTTCAATCCTCTCGTGATGAGATCCGATGCACATTAGAAGGGGCTCCGTGCGGAAACGTATGGTACAGTCCAATCTTTCATTGTTTACACAATTGATGTAGAGGGGTCTGGCGAGACTGGTCACTGGGATGTTGAACCTGTTGACGAGAGAGGCCAAAATAAAATTTCCTGCAGATCCGGAGTCCAAGAAGGCCATAGTAGAGAAGGAGAAGGCAGAGGCAGACATCCGCACAGGCACAGTAAGACGTGGAGAAGCAGAGTAGACATCAAGGACTGTCTCACCTTTGTGCGGAGTCAGCGTACGTCTTTCCAGGCGGGGAGGACGGATAGGACAATCCTTCAGGAAGTGTTCGGTACTAGCACAGTACAGGCAGAGGTTCTCCATGCGGCGTCGTGTCCTCTCTTGAGGTGTCAGGCGAGACCGGTCGACCTGCATAGCCTCCACGGCGGGAGGCACAGGAACGGATTGCAGGGGACCAGAGGAGAGAGGAGCCGAGGAGAAGAAACGCCTCGTGCGAACAGAGTCCATATCCTGGCGGAGCTCCTGACGCCTTTCGGAAAAACGCATGTCAATGCGAGTGGCTAGGTGAATGAGTTCATGTAGATTAGCAGGGATTTCTCGTGCGGCCAGAACATCTTTAATGTTGCTGGATAGGCCTTTTTTAAAGGTCGCGCAGAGGGCCTCATTATTCCAGGATAATTCTGAAGCAAGAGTACGGAATTGTACGGCATACTCGCCAACGGAAGAATTACCCTGGACCAGGTTCAACAGGGCAGTCTCAGCAGAAGAGGCTCGGGCAGGTTCCTCAAAGACACTTCGGATTTCCGAGAAGAAGGAGTGTACAGAGGCAGTGACGGGGTCATTGCGGTCCCAGAGCGGTGTGGCCCAAGACAGGGCTTTTCCAGACAGAAGGCTGACTACGAAAGCCACCTTAGACCTTTCAGTGGGAAACTGGTCCGACATCATCTCCAAGTGCAGGGAACATTGGGAAAGAAAGCCACGGCAAAACTTAGAGTCCCCATCAAATTTATCCGGCAAGGATAGGCGTAGACCAGAAGCGGCCACTCGCTGCGGAGGAGGTGCAGGAGCTGGCGGAGGAGATGATTGCTGAAGCTGTGGTAGTAACTGCTGTAGCATAACGGTCAGTTGAGACAGCTGTTGGCCTTGTTGCGCTATCTGTTGTGACTGCTGGGCGACCACCGTGGTGAGGTCAGCGACAACTGGCAGAGGAACTTCAGCGGGATCCATGGCCGGATCTACTGTCACGATGCCGGCTGGCAGGTAGTGGATCCTCTGTGCCGGAGAGGGATTGGCGTGGACCGTGCTAGTGGATCGGTTCTAAGTCACTACTGGTTTTCACCAGAGCCCGCCGCAAAGCGGGATGGTCTTGCTGCGGCGGTAGTGACCAGGTCGTATCCACTAGCAACGGCTCACCTCTCTGGCTGCTGAAGATAGGCGCGGTACAAGGGAGTAGACAGAAGCAAGGTCGGACGTAGCAGAAGGTCGGGGCAGGCAGCAAGGATCGTAGTCAGGGGCAACGGCAGGAGGTCTGGAACACAGGCTAGGAACACACAAGGAAACGCTTTCACTGGCACGATGGCAACAAGATCCGGCAAGGAAGTGCAGGGGAAGTGAGGTGATATAGGGAAGTGCACAGGTGATCAGACTAATTGGAACCACTGCGCCAATCAGCGGCGCAGTGGCCCTTTAAATCGCAAAGACCCGGCGCGCGCGCGCCCTAAGGAGCGGGGCCGCGCGCGCCGGGACAGGAGCGACGGAGAGCGAGTCAGGTACGGGAGCCGGGGTGCGCATCGCGAGCGGGCGCTACCCGCATCGCGAATCGCATCCCGGCTGGAGGCGGTATCGCAGCGCCCCGGGTCAGTGGATCTGACCGGAGCACTGCAGTGAGGAGAGTGTAGCGAGCGCTCCGGGGAGGAGCGGGGACCCGGAGCGCTCGGCGTAACAGTATCCTCCAATAAGGTCCTCAAAAATTATGATAAAACTAAACCTTTATCAGATTCTTAAAAATTGACAGAAAAATATTCTGTATTGTCAATTTTTTAAGAATCTACTTGTGGTGACCCAGTACAGAGTCATGTACTCCTCTGTACTTCTTCCCATCCTGGCTGGCAGATCCTGCTCGATGTCTGTCATGGGTCCCCTCTTCCTAGAACTCTCTTTATTACACTACAGAATGCACTTAGTATATAAGAGTTAATAAGTTGTGTTTTTATGTACTGTTATCTTAAATATATGTGGCTAAGCTTTGTTGTCAATGGGAGTATGCATGGTGAACAGGTGGCTTGTCAGTGACCAATGGGATCTCAATAAACTGTCCCTCTTATATAGTAAGGTCAAGGTTCAGCTCACACTCTTGCAGCTGAGGTACAGTGAAGTCTGTAGGAGTCTGTGGAGTATTCCTTAAGAAAGCCCCAGGCCTAGTCCAGCAACCACGCATCTACTTCAAGTTAACCCCTGCACAGTGGGTGAAAGTCAAAGCCAACAGTAGGAACTAAACCTATTGTGGATTCAGTCCAAGTAGTCAGTCAAGTCAAGTCTTTTAATTACTAAATTCAAGTGTGGCTGCATCAGTCTATACAATTGCAACTACAAGTCCCAGCAAGCCGATAAGCTTCCCTAAGTTCACCCTGCATCTCCTTAGTGCCTATCTGAGCTGTATGGACTTTAACACCTTGTCTACCTCAGTAAAGCATACCAGTAAACCGTAACCTTGCATCGGAGTAATTATTTGCCCCGTGCCTGGCACAGATGAAGCTGGTCTACCTCAGGTGGTGTATAGGTCAACTATGCCCTGGCATCACAAAGAGGTTAATACACACATTAACCCATGCAACACCACATAGTAAAGGTCAAGTTTTAAAGGGGTATGCCGATGGAAAACTTTTTTCTTGTTTTTGTTTTTTAAATCAACTGGTGCCAGAAAGTTAAACAGATTTGTATGACTTCTATTAAAAAATCAAAATCCTTTCCGTACTTATTAGCTGCTGAATACTACTTAGGAAATGATTTTCTTTTTTGGAACACAGAGCTCTCTGCTGACATCATGACGACAGTGCTCTTTGCTTACACCTCTGTCCATTTTAGGAACTGTCCAGAGCAGCATGTGTTTGCTATGGGGATTTTCTCCTACTCTGGACAGTTCTTATAATGGACAGAGATGTCAGCAGAGAGCACTGTGGTCATGTTGTCATCAGAGTGCTCCGTGTTCCAAAAAGAAAATAATTTCCTATATAGTATTCAGCAGCTAATAAATACTGGAAGGATTAAGATTTTTTAATAGAAGTAATTTGCAAATCTGTTTAACTTTCTGGCACCAGTTGTTTAAAAAAAAAAAGTTTTCCCCCGGAGTACCCCTTTAATAGAATTTTTGGTGACCTAATCGGTGGATACATTTCCTTGTGGAATCTATTTAGTGCTTAATTCTCACTGCCAAGGATTCATAAATCCAGGGTACTTTTTGATACCCAATATTGTCTTTAAAATCAGTGATATTTAAAGTAAAGAACCCTAGAGTTAGATGTGCTAGAGGTATTAACAGGTCAATGATTCGTCAGGTGTGTGCCAGGTGTAAACGGGCAGTTTATTGGCATAATTTATTGTAAATCTAATGGGCAATGTAAAGCTGCTCCCCTCCTGCCAAGCTTGAAATTCTTTGTACAAAATGAAGCTTGCTTAAAATGTGTAACTTGATAAATTGTAAACCAGTGGATGTGACACTCATTAAATCAACCGTCCTCTGAGCTTTACAAGAAAACCCCATTCCATTATTATCTGTGCATCATTACCACCTTTACCTGTCATTATCCCTCACATAGAAACAAATTACACTGACACGATATGCGTTTATAAAAAATTTTGACTTTTAGTATCATCAACCAAGTGGTTACTTCTTAGCAAAAATACAGCAATATTCACCCAAAGTGCTCACTGAACTGTGCGACTGTCCATATGGTCTCCGGTTTATGCTTCACCCTTTCCGGGCTTTCCAGAGTCCATGAGGTTCACCTTCCTCTCACGAAGGAGAAGCCGCAATGAGCGCCGGGCACTTCCGACGTTTCGGAGGCCACACCTCCTTTCTCAAGCATCCCTACCGTGCACCCATCATCAGTTACATAGTCATCAATTCTCACGAGAGGTTACCTCTGAAACGAGAAGGTAAGTGTTAAAATTTCATAACAAATAACAACATTAAAACCATGTATTTAAAACGCAGCATATATATTGGATGTTCTATCACAGAAATACCGTAAAATTACAGGTTTCATTAAGCCCATCGGGCCACAATGAGTTCAATGTCTCTATCCAAAAGACTTCTCTTTGTAACAGTTTTCTTTTAATAGCGGCTTCAGTTGGACCTTCTACTCCTTCAATTACCATCCATCTTAATTCACTGAGTTGATGTCTGTGTTCTACAAAGTGTTTGGCTACCCCCGTTTCTCCATACTTTTTAACCTGTTCCTCTCCTATTCCTTCACTCTTCATTTTCCGGATTAGCGACCGATGTTCGTTAATCCGGCATTTCACACTTCTAGCTGTTTGGCCGACATCAATACGTCCACAGGGACATTTTAGTAAATAAATTACCTGTTTAGAGTCACAACTATAATAACCATTAACAGGATATTTATTCACTTTCAGAGGATGACTAATCTGATCACATTTAATAATACTATTGAAGTTTTGACAATTTAAACATTTCTCCCTCACATGACCAAATCTCTCCCATCACAATTGGGACACAAGAGCGAGATTTTCCATAACAAAATAGCTTTTTCCATAGAGTTGGACCTGGTCTAGTAGAGGTCTGGAGGACCCTTCAGTGGGCTGACAGAAGTACTGGCCATCTACCATCCTAGCGGCAGAGAGGGGCATGTCTAGAGATACAGGACCCATGCTAGAGATGTCTAGAGACACACAAGTCTGCATCGTCTAACACAGACACCATTAAAAACTCATAACATCTGCTCTCTGTCCCATCAATTCCTCTCATAGGCCACAGGTTTCTTTATACCTTCAGCCTTTTTTACACCTTCTAGTTTGTCTAGCCCAGAGTCCACCCCCCAGGCCCAGAAGTCCCCAGTCACCTCCCCACCTCCCAGAGTGGGTATTCAGCAATGAGCCGCAGTTAATCCAGTACATGCACCAGTACCTGTTGCCCCTTCCTGGAAAGGAACATCCCCCAGTCCCTGCGGTCTTGTCAGAAAGGGCTGAGCGAGAAGCCCAGATCGCTGCCAAACTGGAAGAAATGAGAGCACAGAGGAGGCGTGAATTTGGGCTGAAGGAGCTTCCTTGTGAAATACTTGTGGCACAGCAGAGGGACACCAAATATTTAGAGAATGTATACATCCGGAAGCTAGACCACCATAGGCCCAGAGAGCCACCCCTAGAAAGGCGAAGAGTCACTGTGGTGAAATTTGATAAAATCAGGGGATTCGGCACGCTGATGGACTGCCACCACATTGGCACTATCTTGGTGAACAGAAGAGCAGTGAGAAGGGATTATCTTCCTACCCAGCTACACTCCCTAGAGAGCAGGGAAATTGTAGAATACACACCGGTCCAGAGTGCACGAGGAAAATGGGCGTCAGCTTTAACCAGGCTCAAAAATCCAACACAGCTCCCCTTTGTGTACTTTCCCTCCAAGGACTGAAATGCTGATCTGTTTGGTCTACTGTCCCCCAACATGAAGGGCGAGGACAAGAAAGAAGAAGAGTTCCTGCCGGAGGTTCCTGCGATGGCGCCTCAGTATGTTCCAGGAGCCAAGAAGAAGTCTGCAGATGTGCCCAGGCCTACTCCTAGCGCTGAGGAGATTTGGCCTACTCAACGGGCACCAGCCAAAGTGCATCGGCCTACTCCTGCTGAGGAGGAGGTTTGGCTGGCCCAACAGGCACCAACGATTTGTCCCCCAGTAGCGCAAGCTGCTGCAGTTCAGATGATGGTCACAGTCAGTCCCACCATTATTGTCTGTGCATCATTACCACCTTTACCTGTCATTATCCCTCACATGATCAAATCTCTCCCATTACAATTGGGACACAAGAGCGAGATTTTCAATAACAAAACAGCTCTTTCCATAGAGTTGAACTTGATCTAGTAGAGGTCTGGAGGACCCTTCAGTAGGCTTAGGCACTGACTGAAGTACTGGCCACCTCCCAGCCTAGTGGCAGAGAGGGGCATGTCTAGAGATACAGGACCCATGCTAGAGATATCTAGAGACTCTCAAGTCGGCATCGTCTGACACAGACACCATTAAAAACTCATAACGTCTGCTCTCTTTCCCATCAATTCCTCTCGTAAGCCACAGGTTTCTTTATACCTGCAGCATACAAGAGGTTTGGGCAGTAGATGACATTAGTGCTCTGCCACCGGTGGCCCATCACTCCCTCCTGCTGCCTGCTCCAGGAAGCTTCAACGGGGAACGGACCTGGCGCTGGGGTTGCTTGAGAGAGGTAAGTTCGAGTTTTTTATTTTTTATGTTTGGGGGCTTAACTTCAGATAGGAGCAAAAGGAGGGAGTCTAAATTTTCAGACGCTGCTACCAAAATACAGACAACACACCATTCTGCACAACAAATCACACAACTTCTTTATTAACTTAAACAGTCTTGATCTTCTAGCCACAACATCAGACCATATCTGCCATATCTGTGATGATAGAAATGCAAAGAAAAAAAGAGGGGCATATCAGTGATGAGACTTTACTAAAGGGGGACAAAGCATGACCTTCCCCACCTCCAACTTGTACTGGATAGACAGGACAAGATAGAGACAGAAAACATATAGAAGGATATTTACCAGGATGCAACTGGGGGAAGGCCTGAGCAGCCGTAGAAGCTGATGCCACCAGAAACACTCAGGAAAGAGTGCACACTGCACCCGTTTAAGGATTTGTGCTTTAGCTACAAAATAAAAAAAAACACAGGTAGTTTTTATGAGTGAATCTTTGTCACACATAAAATAGACTGGGCTACTTTCAATTGCTTTTATTAAATTTACATTATTATTATTTTTTTTCCAGAATGCCCATCTTGTCCAGTGCTGGTTGTCACACATGCTCAGTAGCTCAGTCCTGCATCCAGATTCTGGTTCGGGGATTCTTGCTATTGTGCAGGCTAGTCTTTAAAGGGGTACTCCGCCCCTATCCTATCTCCCTACTGCACCCCTCATTCTTTTAGAGCTTTGGGTGCAGCTCCGGAGGCTCGTGGCTTCACAGCCGCACCCTGCTCGTGACGTCACAGCCACACACCCTCAAGTCCATGAGAGGAGGCGTGGTCATGATTTCACGAGCCTCCGCCCCGCATCGCCAGTCATCCGGCACAGAGTGAAGTTATGTCTAGGGTGCTGCAGCCGAGATCGCAGGGGTCCTCAGTGGCGGGACTCCCGCGATCAGACATCTTATCCCCTATCCTTTGGATAGGGGATAAGATGTCTAGGGGTGAAGTATCCCTTTAAGAATCGGCACACTTAAAGCTTATCACCAGCACTGACAGACCCAATAAAGCAAGACAGACCCAATAAAGGAGTTGTTCTGCAGGTGTGACCACAGATCACTTCTCAGTTCCTATGATTCCTGGCTGATGTTTTGGTGAGTTTGGAATGCTGGCGGTGCATTCACTCTATTGGAAGCATAAGACGGAGTCTACAACCCACACAAGTGGCTCAGGTAGTGCAGCTCATCCAGGATGGCACATCAATGCGAGCTGTGGCAAGAAGGTTTGCTGTGTATGTCAGCGTAGTGTCAAGAGCATGGAGGCACTACCAGGAGACAGGCCAGTACATCAGGAGATGTGGAGGAGGCCACAGGAGGGCAACAATCCAGCAGCAGGACTGCTACCCCCGCCTTTATGCAAAGAGGAGCAGGAGGAGCACTGCCAGATCCCTGCAAAGTAACCTCCTGCAGGCCACAAATGTGCATGTGTCCACTCAAACTGTCAGAAACAGACTCCATGAGGGTGGTATGAGGGCCAGATATCCACAGGTGGGGGTTGAGCCTACAGCCCAACACCGTGCAGGACGTTTGGCATTTGCCAGAGAACACCAAGATTGGCAAATTCACCACAAGCACGCTGTGCTCTTCACAGATGAAAGCAGGTTCACACTGAGCACATGAGACAAACATGACAGAGTCTGGAGACACCGTGGAGAGCGTTCTGCTGCCTGAAACATCCTCCAGCATGACCGGTTTGGCAGTGGGTCAGTAATTGTGTGGTGTGGCATTTCTTTGGGGTACCGCACAGCCCTCCATGTGCTTGCCAGAGGTAGCCTGACTGCCATTAGGTACCGAGATGAGATCCTCAGACTGCTTGTGAGACCATATGCTGGTATGGTTGGCCCTGGGTTCCTCCTAATGCAAGACAATGCTAGACCTCATGTGGTTGGAGTGTATCAGCAGTTCCTGCAAGAGGAAGGCATTGATGCCATGGACTGTCCCGCCCGTACCCCAGACCTGAATCCGATTAAGCACATGTGGGACAACATGTCTCGCTCCATCCACCAACGCCACGTTGCACCACAGACTGTCCAGGAGTTGGCGGATGCTTTAGTCCAGGTCTGGGAGGACATCCCTCAGGAGACCATCCACCACCTCATCAGGAGCATGCCCAGGCATTGTAGGAAGGTCATACGGGCACGTGGAGGCCACACACACTACTGAGCCTCAGTGTGACTTGTTTTAAGGACATTACATCAAAGTTGGATCAGCCGGTAGTGGGGTTTTCCACTTTGATTTTGAGTGTGACTCCATATCCAGACCTCCAAGGGTTGATAAATTTGATTTCCATTGATCATTTTTGTGTGATTTTGTTGTCAGCACATTCAACTATGTAAAAACGAAAGTATTTCATACAATTAGTTCATTCATTCAGATCTAGGATGTGTTATCTTAGTTTTCCCTTTACATTTTTGAGAATTGTAGTAGCCATCGCTCTTGTTCTTTGAAGTGTGAACAGCTTCTGGGCTTGCTTCATAGAACTCCTACCTCTGCAGGGCTATAATGTACATCCTGGTGTGCGAAGTACCAAAGCACCAGAAAGTGCATATACATCTATTGTCGAAAAGCAGTTAATAACCCTTCCAGTACTTATCAGCTGCTATATGCTCCACAGGAAGTTCTTTTCTTTTTAAATTTATTTTCTGTCTGACCACAGTGCTCTCTGCTGACACCTCTGTTTCAGGAACTGTCAAGTGCAGGAGCAAATCCCCACAGCAAACCTCTCCCGCACTCGGCAGTTCCTGAGACAGACAGAGAGCACTGTGGTCAGACAGAAAAGAAATTTAAAAAGAAAGGAACTTCCTGTGGAGCATACATGGTCGACTTCCTGACACCCCCGCCATCACCTGTTACATCACCTTTTTTCAGTCAATTAGCTTATATATTTGTTAAACTGTACTACTTATGCTGTTCTAAAAAATTTAAAAAGGTTAATTCTTTTTAGGGGCATGATATGTCAGAACATGATATGTCAGAACAGAGGCAATAATTTTGGGTGTGCACCTAATTTTGGGTGTGTCTTCTGTTTTCTTGATGACATCTCAGTGTGCAAAGATTAGCAAAACATCTGCAGACAGAAGTAGCTGTGGTCAAGAATTAAAACTTGATGCGAGAAGAAGAATGTTCCTTTATAAAGAAAAGACTACGTCTAATATTTTCGACTCATTTGTTTAGTTTGGATTTCTTGATCTACCCTTAGGAGCTGTGTTAAAATTTGAGGTTATTTATGCACAAATTTAGAGTAGTAACATGTATGGTCCATGGGGTAAGCAGAATGCTTTGCAACATGGAATGCCTAACCACAAGTTTTGCAGTGAACCATGTGGGACACAATGGTTGGTCAGGCAGTCCCCCACAAAGGTGACTCAGTACATAGGCACTATCCTTTAGACTACTTGATGTTCCCATTCCATCTTATATGTCTATGTGATTTGACATACATTGGCTCTGATTTAGTGAATGGATTGAGTAGAGTGTAGGTTTCTTTATGGGTTTTAATTCCCTACAATTTTTTTCCAGTTTTTACTAAGCTTTCTGTCAGGACCAACTGGGGGAGACAAGAAGAGTGAGCCCTAAACTGACCCTAAAAACACTCTCTCTGCATACTTGCCCATCCATCCTAACCAATGGATCGACAACTGGGTGACGGTCCCTCCCTGCGCTAAAGTGCAGTGGCGTAAAAACACATAATAATACACATTGTCAGGAACATTTCAGGAAAATAGAACACTATAAATATTGGACTCAGATAACTGACATAAACAGATAAAGTTCTGAGGATACAGATCAGTGAGCAAGCACAGCGGACACTATAGACCAATGGTAAAGCACAGAGGAAACACTAATTCAGTGATCATGAACTCTATGATCAGTGCAAGTACTAACAAACTCTGAAGATCAAGTGAACCAAACAGGTTATAAATATAGAACACTGTTAACACTGACAGATTAGGTCCAGAACACAAGACTAGGAAACGGATTGACTCCATGAACAAACAGGAATAAACTCAATCCCCAGAAAACCTCCAGTAGACACAGGAATGTCTTGATACTAAAATTCAATCTCCCAGAGTCCAGCATGGAGCACGGAGATATTTTGTACTAAATCTCAATTCCCCAGAGTCCCCATAAAGGGTAACAGGGAGGTCTTGTTACAAAAAGCTCAGAAAACGGATACAAGAAAACACACAGTGTGAAAAGCTACTCAGCAGAAAGGACATACTAATCCTAAAAACCGACTTATCAAACACAGATAAAAATCTACTATGAGCATGCTATATAACCATGGATAAAAATCCAGAACATCTCAAAGATAAATACACAGTGCATGCTAAGACAGAAATAGTAGCATTAAAGCACAAACAGACAAGGAGTGTTGCACTAACAACTTCATAGCAGCATGTCAATTACCAGCTCAGAAATGGAGATATCTAGACACACCCACACAGCCATTGGGTGAAAGGATAAAAGCTTTAACTATTACCTAGCCAGGAAACTGCAAACTGTTCAGACACAACCTAAATCCAATGGCCGTGTCTGAACATAACCAAGACAGACATTACACTTTCTCTACATTTTGCACTTTTCCCTACATTTTGCATTTTTTACACATGCTCTGATCTGTAGGGTTTTCCTCAGCTGAAATTCACCATATTTTCTTTGGAAATCTTGGTAAATATGTTGTTTTTTTGTGAAAATGTCGGGAGCATGCCCCTTTTCTGTGACCACGCCCCTTTTCCAGACAGACATGCCCCTTTTTGGGCTTTCTCAGTAAAATGGAGAGTTGGTCAGGTTGTTTATTTCTGGCACAGACAGAATTCTGGTGCAATGAGACAGAATTCTGGCGCACATTCCGGCGCAGACAGAATTTCTGCCGCAATACGCCAGAATCTGGCGCACAACCCGACAAAACCTGTCGGGTTTACAATAGTAAATTTGGGCCATTATTGTGGTTTTGAGTACAATAAATGTACTATATGTTGGCACTTTATAGTACATGGAAAATAAGAGTTATGGCTTTTAAGGGGTTGGTTAATGGTGCATGAATAATGTTGGTGCATGAATAATGTTGCCACTAAAAAAAAGATTATAAAATGAAAATCTTTGTTGAAAAAAAAAAAAACCAAAACATAGCTGGTGGATGGATTTCATTATGTAACAAGAACATGGTTACAATAGGCAGAATCTTATAGGGCATTAATAGGCAAAAAATATTCCTGGTTCGCAATTACTATTCTATCAGTTTTCCACTAGCATCAATAGTAGCATGTTCTTAAAGAATTTTAAAGGAGTACTCCACTGAAAACATCCTAACCCCTATCCAAAGGATAGGGGATACGATGCTAGATCGCAGGGGTCCACCGCAATCTCCGCTACGGCACCCCAGTCAATTGGTGCACAGAGCGAATTCTACTCAGTGCCCGATGACTGGCGATACAGGCGACCATGCCCCCTCCATTCATGTCTGTGGGAGGAGGTGTGATGGCTATGTACTTGCCGTCACACCCCCTCCCATAGACACAAATGGTGTGGAGTCACGAACTTGAGACTTCCGTGTTCTGGACACCAAAACTGCCAGCCAGGAGATTGTTGGGGTTCCCAGCGGCGGGACCCCCGCCGGATAAGATGTTTAGAGCAGAGTACCCCTTTAAATAGGCATTTGAACAAACTTTGCATAGATCATTAGTACAAGCGAATATAAGAAACTGTGTAATCGATCATATTAGAGACAACAGTAATGAGGGTTTTTTTTTGTTATCAAACTCTCTAAACCCCCTCCCCCCTCTCTTTTCTGCTACTGAATCTTCTCTGAAAATCAGCTCAACTTTATTCTGTGTCTAAAGGACCAACAATACAAGTCTATGGAGGAGGGAGCTCCGCCCAACAGCTCTGGGAGAAGTAAAAATTATAGATGGATCCATCAGAACAAATATCTGCTAAAAAAAAAAAGACCATATACAAATTATATAATGGGCAGAAATAGTGCAATACAATTAATATAAGCAATACAAACTCCGCTCTGGGAGAACTACAAATTATAGATGAAGCCTGCAGAGCAGAAATCTGTTAAAAATACCATATACAAGTTATATAATGGGCAGAAATAGTGCTGCTCCTCATGTACACACACAGGGAAGCTTATCCTGCAAGGCCCCGTAAAATAACGGGTATGCTTTAACTTGTGAAAAAAAAAATTATTCGAATGATTAAAATTTATGTTTTTGTTTTTTTTTTGGTCAGTGCAACCATGATGTTTTTCATTCACTGAAATACTGTGTCCATAATGTTATTTAAAGGACAACTGTGGTGGAACACTTTTATATATGCCTGTGCCCGGGCCTCAAAAATAAACAAAATAAACTCATACATATCTTCCTACGCACCCCCGTTGGTCCGGCACAGGCCTCATGGTCCTACAGTGCTGACCTCATTCCATTTCCTGGGGACGGACGCCGCAGAGCCGTCGGCGTATCACCGGCTGCAGGCATCTACATCCTGCCCCGGCCTGTGATAGGCTGAGCCCACTGTCATGTAAGGAGCTCTGGCCAGCTTCTTACATGACAGCGGGCTCAGCCTATCACAGGCCAGGGCGGGACGTAGCTGCGGCCGGTGACACGCCGACGGCTATGCGGCGTCCCTGTCCCCAGGAAGTGGAATGAGGTCAGCACTGCCGGACCGTGAGGCCTGTGCCGGACCAACGGGGACGCGTAGGAAGGTATGCACGAGTTTATTTTATTTATTTTTGAGGCCCGGGCATATATAAAAGTGTTCCACTACAGTTGTCCTTTAATGGTTCTGAAGCTTTATCTTACGCAGTCATATGATACATTTTCCCCGGTAATACGTATGATTTCCACATTCCGGGGTGCCAGTGGGAATCCATTATCTGAATAGTTACACCATAACAGATAAGATGCAGTGATAATCAGCTAACGCTACATATATAGCATTATGAATCATTATAAAGATGGTAAAATGTATAATAACAATCAAGTAAAAAAGAAAAGAAAGCAGCAGATTCTAGCAGTACACTGATTCTGTATCCCTTTGGCTACCTGAGTAGGTATACATCTGTATATATACCATGTAGCAAGGAAAGGTAGAGGAGAGCACTATTGCTAAATACCCACTAAGTAAAAAAAAAAGGATATATGTACGGAAATGGATGCAGGTCCAGCGAGATGAGTGACACCTGTGGGGTGCATGCAATATAGTGGCAGTAACTAGAAATGGCACATGAAGAACAATAGCATGCACTCACCACAGAAGATGCATCTATATGTCCGGAGGTCCGGCGTCTCAAGGGAGCATCAGGTAGATACCGAAGCGCTCAGAGGCTACGCCGGTCGTTTCACGTGACTATGTGCGCTTCTTCCGGCCTCAGGCCGGAAGAAGCGCGCATAGTCGCGTGAAACGACCGGCGTAGCCTCTGAGCGCATCGGAACGGAAGAAGCGAGCATATTCGCGTGAAACGACCGGCGTAGCCTATGAGCGCTTCGGGCCGGAAGAAGCGCGCATAGTCGCGTCAAATGACCGACGTAGCCTCTGAGCGCTTCAGGCCGGAAGAAGAGCGCAAAGCCGCGTGAAACGACCGGCGTAGCCTCTGAGCGATTCGGGCCAGAAGAAGCGCGCATAGTCGCGTCAAATGACCGGCGTAGCCTCTGAGTGCTTCGGGCCAGAAGAAGAGCGCATAGCCGCGTGAAATGACCGGCGTAGCCTCTGAGCGATTCGGGCTGGAAGAAGCGTGCATCGTCGCGTGAAACCACTAGCGTAGCCTCTGAGCGATTAGGGCCGGAATAAGCACACATAGTAGCATGAAACGACCGGCGTAGCCTCTGAGCGCTTCGGGCCAGAAGAAGAGCACATAGTCGCGTGAAACGACTGGCGTAGCCTCTGAGCGCTTTGTGCCAGAAGAAGCGCGCATAGTTGCGTGAAACGACCGGCGTAGCCTCTGAGCGCTTCAGGCCAGAAGAAGCGCGCATAGTCGCGTGAAACAACCGGCGTAGCCTCTGAGCGCTTCGGGGCGGAAGAAGCGCGCATAGTCGAGTGAAACGACCGGCGTAGCCTCTGAGCGCTTCGGTATCTACCTGATGCTCCCCTGAGACCCCGGACCTCTGTACGTATGGACACATCTTCTGCGGTGAGTGCATGCTATTGTTCTTCATGTGCCATACATCTGTATGTGCTCACTCTCCTTCTAAATGTGTTGCATGCATTGTCCTTTATAGCAATGACTGTCGATGTCAAAATACCGGGGATAAAAGGCTCAGTTTGCTGAGACAAAAGATGATATCATGTCGAGACAAATTACAGAGTTGCTGTGTCTAAAATGTGTTCAAGCAATAACTGCTATACAACAGCCATATCAGCAGGACTGCGATGTGCCTCCTGCTTACGCAGACTGCATGTAAAACAGAAGGTCCTAGCTGCAGACTGCTGTTATTCAGGTCACACATAAGCAGCTTGCCAGCAGATTGGCAGTCATCTTGCTGCGAGGCCCCCTGCAGGCCAGTCTGCTCATGCACAGAATACATCTGAAAGAGAAGTCATTGGAACTGACAGGTAGCCATAAACTCGAGGGCAGGATTTAGTCCTGTTGTCTCCATAGGTCCCTATCTCCTTTTGTCTGGGAGAGATTATGGAGCACATACACACACGGAGACAAATACAAGTCTACAAGACGAAGAAGAAAAAAAAAAGAACAATTAATTTTATATTTCGTCTGCAATGGTAAAACACAAATCCAGATCAGGAGTGAATAGTGTTGGAAAGATCTAGATGTATATATATATATATATTTTTTATTTACATCATAATATATCAGCTTATTAGGAATATCTCGTATTTGCAACTGTCATGAAATTTGGGTTTGACAACAAGATGTGAACTATACGGCGTATTGATGTCTAAATAATGAATGATAATGGAGGTAATAATAAATTATATGGGAATAAGCAGTCTCTGCTCACCAGGATACATCAATGAAGACTGATATAGAGCACTGTGATGAATCTCATTAATGTCGTATATAGAGGGGAATAAACTCAGGCAGAGCCGTAATACATTTTGTATTATTTTTATTAAAGGGATGTAACATTAAAGGAGTTATCTGGTTAATAAAAACTAAGCCCCTATGCACAGGGCCGGCTGGTCCAGGACAAATGTAACTATAAGTGCTTCTAACAGACAACCCTATGGTTAAATGCAGGGCTCGGGTGATTAGTGGTCTATTCACACGTACAGGATTCTGCGCAGATTTGATGTACAGGATTTTCTGCTGCAGTTCTCTATGTAAACTGAATGACTGTGAATGTGAATAGACCCTAACAGAGAGAAGAGCTCCTCGCCCTGTCAATCACTCTAGCTGGCGCCCACGATATGCAGACAGCCGTGCGCCCATCCTCTGCGCTCTATGCTCTGGCGCATGAGTGAAGTCATTATCATGTGCCAGAGCACAGACCGGAGGAGAAGACAAGAAGAGGAGAGAGGCCAAGCTGCTGAGGACTATGGGGGAACCAGGTGAGTATGGTTTTGTTTGTCTGTTTTTTTAACTTATCATTAGGGTCTGATGCAGTAAGGGGGCTGCAGCACTACTACAACTACCTAAAGGGGGCTGCTGCACTACAACTACCCAAAGGGGGCTTCTGCACCAACAACTACCTAAAGATCGCTGCTGCACTAAAACTATCTAAAGTGGGCTGCTGCACTACAACTACCTAAAGGGGGGGGGGGCTGCTGCACTACAACTACCTAAAGGGGGCTGCTGCACCTACATTTACCTAAAGGGGGCTGCTGCAACTACATTTACCTAAAGGGGGCTGCTGCACTAGAGGGGATTGCTGCACTAAAGGGGGGCTGTTGAACTAAAACTATCTAAAGGGGGCTGCTGCACTACAACTACCTAAAGGGGGCTGCTGCACTACAACTACCTAAAGGGGGCTGCTGCACCTACAACTACCTAAAGGTTGCTGCTGCACTAAAACTATCTAAAGGGGGCTGCTGCACTACAACTACCTAAAGGGGAGCTGCTGCACCTACATTTACCTAAAGGGGGGTGCTGTCCCTACATTTACCTAAAGGGGGCTGCTATACTACAACTACCTAAAAAGGGCTGCTACTATATACAGAGGGCTACTATCTACAAGGGGACCTACCAACAGGGTGTTAACCCTACTTATAGGGGGCTGCTATTAACTAAAGGGAATAACTATCTACAGGAGCAGCTATCTACAGGTGACGCCTACCTACAGGGGTACCTCCCTACTCAGGGTACCGGCATAATGGGGGAAACTACGTAAAGGGACCTGTATATCTATTGGAACGACCAAACTACTTCATGGGGGGAACCTACCTATTTTTTCCCAACCCACTTACGTACCCTTTCTGATAACTGTTTGGAAAAGTGCAGATCCTAAAATGTTTGTTTGGCAGGTGCTGTGGAGAAAAATTGTGGCTGAAAGAAGAAATCACTATGACAGTCTGGGCCAGATGGAGAAGAAAAAGGAAAGTGAACGACTCCAATAAGAGAAGACGTCACCTGCAAGTCACCGGATTTAACTGTGTGTAATCACTCATATGGTCTTCAGAGCAGTTATCTACCTAAGCTAATATCTACCACTATATTGTCACTGTAGAGGGGAGATATTTCCTCCTTGTATACTGTTATTAGTGGTAATATTAGTCTCAATACAGAGGATTTAGTCGGTAACAGTATGATGGTAATATGCATGGTGATAATATTTCCTCCTTGTATACTCGTATTATTGGTAATATTAGTCTCAATATACAGTTAGTAACAGTATAATAATGATATGTATGGTGATAATATTCCTCCTTGTCTACTGGTATTTTTGGTAATATTGGTCTCAATATACAGGATTTGATCAGTAACAATATGATGGTAATATGTATAGTGATAATATTCCTCCTTGTATTCTGGTATTATTGGTAATATCATTCTCATTTTAATCTGACTTTTTTTATACAGTAATGTGCATTTACAAATAGCGATTATTGTGCATTTTCAACCCAAGAAAACACAACTAGAAAACAGCATGTAAATATTTGTGCCCAGTGAAAAGGCGAATCTTTAGCATTTTTGATCAATGATAATGAGAGCGATGTTCAAGATTCACACACTTTTACATGCACAATGTGTGCTGCGTGTAATAGGACACTCGTTGGGAAAGGCTTAGACTGGTGACACATTATTTGATCAGCGTAATTTTCTTTATTTTTCATTCCCATCTGTTTTGGACAGCCATAAGAACTTCTCCCAGTATACAAGGAGGAATATTATCAGTAATATTGGTAAGTATACAGCATTTGGTCAGTAACAGTATGATGGTAAAATGTATGGTGATAATATTCCTCCTTGTATACTGGTATTATAGGTAATATATGGTCTCAGTATACAGGATTTGGTCAGTAACAGTATGAAGGTAATTTGTATGGTGATAAAATTCCTCCATGTATACTGTATACTGGTGTTATTTGGTAAATGTAACATTTTTATAGAGGTTCATGTGTTTATCATGGGAAATTTTCATATATATTTAATTTCCTACCATATTATATATCTACAACACACCAAAGGTGTAACACAATGTAACCCCAATACACAAAGAAACACAAATCAGTACATGGAAATAGACATTGCCATTCAATAAAAAGACATGAATCTAAAAAATGTGCACGATAGACGGAATAAAATAAATATATATCAATGTATGTTAAAAGAGTTCTCAGAATATAACATGTGTACATATATATAGTAGTTATAATGTAGCAGGATATAGGGGGAAAAAAGAGATCCTGGTCTATTCCAAGTGTGCAACACAATAAATACCCATAAGATAGGGGAGTATGCGTGACAAATAGTAGATGGAAAGCCGCTGGTAGTAACAAGGTGCAAGTGCTCACAACAAATTAATAACTAAAAAGCAGTGACTTGTAATCCCCAATTGTGTAAAACAAGAAGGTGCAAAGTGCCAATAGGGTTTATAATATAACACTGGTAATCATGCATGCAATGAAGCAAGTGCTAAAACATGGAAGACATACAATGTAAACCGTGACAAACAAGTGGAACAAATAGCAGCATAAGTATAGTCACACATATACAGGACTCACCCCGGTCCAGCTACAGACCTCCGACGCGTTTCGCCAATAAGAAGGCTTTCTCTAGGAGGACCGGGGTGAGTCCTGTATATGTGTGACTATACTTATGCTGCTATTTGTTGTTCCACTTGTTTGTCACGGTTTACATTGTATGTCTTCCATGTTTTAGCACTTCCTTCATTGCATGCATGATTACCAGTGTTATATTATAAACCCTATTGGCACTTTGCACCTTCTTGTTTTACACAATTGGGGATTACAAGTCACTGGTTTTTAGTTATTAATTTGTTGTGAGCATTTGCACCTTGCACTTTTGTTTTTGGTGAAGAGTTTAATTTCTATACAAAGCACATTTCTTTTTGGGGGAGGTACATTGAAGGGCCCCTGTGTTTATTTACAGAGTTTGTATCTAAACTAAACTGCAATGGCATTGGAATGAACTTTACCTCAGAGGTAGGTGGCAGGTCCATTAATTTTTTGGATATTACCATCTACATAGATCCAAATAACCGAGTCCAGACCAAGTTATTTAGAAAACCCACAGCTACGAATAGCCTGTTACAATGGGAAAGCTGGCATCCTGCGTCTTTAAGACGCAGTATCCCCATTGGACAATATTTAAGGGCCAAACGGAACTGTTCTGAGGAGAGTCAATTCTTAGAGGAGAGTAATAAGTTGTTTGACAAATTTAAGAAACGTGGCTATCCTTCCCAGCACATGAGGAAGGCTTCTAACAGAGCCAAAGTGGCGGATAGAACCACACTGTTGAATGACTCTCGGAGTAGACAGGATGACAACATCATTAGATGCATAGGGACATATGATGCCTACTCTCAAAAGATCCACAAGATTTTGGAGTCTCATTGGCATATTTTATTGTCAGATATGGATCTGAGAGATAGGTTAAGTCCTCATCCAAGCATCACATACCGTAGGGGCCCCAATCTGAAGGACATTTTGGTCCACAGCCATCAGAAAGGCATTGCTAAATCACCAGAATCATCAACCTGGTTACCGAATCCACCAACAGGCAGCTATGCGTGTGGGCACTGTACCAATTGCAGATTTATGTGTAAGAAGAAAAGCTTTGTCAATCCAGTGGACCATAAGACATACAAGATCAATGAGTTCATAAATTGTAGTACGAAGAACATCATCTATATTGCGCAGTGTCCATGTATGAAGCTTTATGTAGGCAAAACTACACAGGAATTCCGAAAGAGAATTAGCAAACATGTGAGCACAATAAGGACAGAGACAGAGACACCTTTATCAGTACATATGAGATCAATACATTCTACACAAAAATTTGCAATAAAATTTTGGGGTCTAAAGAAAATGGTCTTGAACGAAAGGAAGGGCAATATTGATCAGGTTCTGCTAAGAGAGGAGGCACGGTGGATTTATCAGCTGAAGTCTTTAAATCCGAGTGGCCTCAATGAAGGTTTCTCTTATTCCGCATTCTTAGATGGCTAATCGATTACTAAATCTCCATAGTGATTTTAGAGTATACCATGCAATATTTATAGTTAGGGGTATTGCCTATTTCAGGCACTCATCGGTATTGGACTATATATCGTCAATGTGGTCGATCGGTTTCACCCTCTGATCTAAGTATGAAATGAAGAAGCCAGTACACCAGTATTAATGCGTTGGTTGTCAAGTAGGCCATGAAGATATCTACATTTTACTTTGGAAAAAGATATATATGTGTAATGGGATCTAGAGGGATCTTTTCCTTTTGGCTCGGTCTATAAAGTATCAATATTAGTACATATGAATTGAATTGTAGTGGCTGCAAACACATGGCCTTAGAAGTGAACTGTGTCAGTCATTGGTCTATTAAGTATTAGTATCAACACATATGACTTTGGTTCGTTTTGTATAACGGGCCACTGTCATTTAGGTTTATGGGATCTGTATTCACTATTTATAATCTTAAAATGCACCATATAAGTTATTATATTGTTTATAATTAGTTGGATTTATTGTATTCTTTAAATGTATGGTTGCACTAACTGCACTATTTACAATGGGTATCGACTTATACCCATATGGGTTTATCTTTTTTTTTTTTTTTTTTTTTTACACATATGTTTATATTGAACGGACCAGTTTTAAGAACCAATGATTGTCCTTTAAGACTTACCTGATTAACATCTTCACATCATAATATAAGGAATAGACTTTTATTTGTCATCTAAAAGTGCCAATAGTTTGTCCTTAATACTTACCTTGATACATTTTGTTCATCTGTATTTATGAGTATATCAGATTGTGCCTTTAGACATGCGCAGTGTATAATTAAGCTGCGGCATAGACTAAGTCCCACCACATGCGCAGTACTAAGGAGGGCTGTGGGACTAACAACGCGCACGCGCGAGACAAATAGCGGCCGTGACAGTGGGTATGTCTGACCGTCAGCTGATCAGGCACATGATTGGCTGCGGGCGGATACGATGGAGTCGTGAAGGATAACGTAGCGGGCGCTGATAAGGCCATTGGAGCGTTGGCGGATGACATCACAGGCAAGTTTGAAGATTGATTGGCCAAATAGTAGCAGGTTTATGTAAACAATCAATATGATTGGGGGATATTGACGCAAAGTTATGATGTGGAACCGAATGGTGCGAGCGCACAGGAAATGATGCGCACAGGAGTTAATTACCTATCATATAAAAGGACGAATGATGCATGGTATACCTGTCCTCACTTCTTTGAAAAAGCCAGGGTACGCTGGCGAAACGTTAGCAGGAGGGGCTATAATGTTTTTATAAAACGGCATCCCAGTGACACAATAGTAATACTTGAATAGGGTGGGAATTTCTCTAGTCAGCGGTGGCGACACTGTCTGGTTTAACTAGACTTTCCCACTGTGACACTGATCACAAGGCATATGGGCAATTTTGACCTATTTTGTAGTCACACAGTGGATGACCGGACTTTTTAACATTTTTTCACTATGGTACCTAAAGCACAATTTATAATTAAGTGGTTGTAATAAAAGTTAAGTTTTAATAATTTAGTTAAGTAGTCTCTAGTTTAGGGCAGTCCTTGGGGACTTGTCCCTAAAATTGTAATTTTCATAGTTCTTCATTTGGCACGGATCTTTCTTACTATCTTTCCTTATAAACCTGTTTAGTTTATCCTGGCCCATTTACATCACATTTTTTTTTTCTCCTCCGTTAGTACTGCATTGACCATGCTTTGTATTTTTATTGCTGTTAGTATAATGTTCTGATGATGGACAACTGTTACTGAATATGTATTACCTGCTCCTTACACTTCCTGGATTTATCCATTGTCTACCGCTCCATGTTTCCTCCCCTCCCTTCCCGCCCCTTTTTCCCCTTGGAGCTTTTCACTTTGTATTGCTCTTATTTGGGCCACGGCCCTTGTACCCTTTGTTGTATTTTCACTGCATTTATTGTATCCATGCTGTGCATTTTATGTTTGAGGTTTAATAAACTTACTCCGTTTGATACTAAAAATGTCATCTTCTGACCCCTATAACTTTTTTATTTTTCCACGTACAGGGCGGTATGATGACTAATTTTTTGCGCCGTGATCTGAAGTTTTTATCGGTATGATTTTTGTTTTGATCGGACTTTTTGATCACTTTTTATTCATTTTTTAATGGTATAAAAAGTGACCAAAATACGCTTTTTTGGACTTTGGAATTTTTTTGCGTGTACGCCATTGACCGTACGGCTTAATTAATGATATATTTTTATAGTTCGGACATTTACACACGCGGCGATATCACATTTGTTTATTTTTTTATTTTTTTTACACTGTTTTATTTTTTTTATGGGAAAAGGGGGGTGATTCAAACTTTTATTAGGGAAGGGGTTAAATGACCTTTATTAATATAGGGACCTATAACACTGCACACACTGATCTCTTACACAGATCACAGGCGTGTATTAACATGCCTGTGATCAGTGCTATCGGCGCTTGACTGCTCCTGCCTGGATCTCAGGCACGGAGCAGTCATTCGCCGATCGGACACCGGGGAGGCAGGTAAGGGCCCTCCCGGTGTCCAGTCAGCTGTTCGGGACGCTGCGATTTCACCGCGGCGGTCCCGAACAGCCCGACTGAGCAGCCGGGTCGCTTCTTAAGGGTTAATACCGCACATCGCCGCGATCGGCGATGTGTGGTATTAGCCGCGGGTCCCGCCCGTTGATTAGCGCCGGGACCGACGCGATATGATGCGGGATCGCGCCGCGATCCCGCTTCATATCGCTGGAGCCGGCGCAGGACGTAAATATACGTCCTGCGTCGTTAAGGGGTTAAGTCCCATACAAGTCTATGGGAAATATATGTTACTGCATAACTTCCAAATGGCTGGAGATATTTCGATAATACTTGGTCACATGTTACTTATATGTCCACTTAAAATATAGGATAGTTAATTTAACCCTTAACTACCCCCATTTGTGAGGGTTGGGGTTTTTGTTTAAAGTCCCATGCAAATCAATGAGAAATATATGTTCCCACATAACTTCCGTACGGCTGGAAATATTTCAATACCTGGTACACATATTACAGGTTGGGATATGAGGACGGGATGGGAGGGCAGGATATGAGGTCGGGATAGGAGTTCGAGATAGCAGGTCGAAATAGGAGGTTGAGATAGGAGGACAGGATGATCGGGATAGTAGATCGTGATAGGAGGTTTAGTTAGGAGGATGGGATATGAGGTCGAGATAGGAGGTTGGGATAGGAGGTCGGGATAGGAGGTTGGGATAGGAGGTCTGGATAGAAGGTCGGGATAGAAGGTCGGGATAGAAGGTCGGGATAAGAGGTCAGGATAGGAGGTCGGGATTGGAGGTCGAGATAGGAGGTTGATATAGGAGGACGGGATAGGAGGTCAGGATAGGAGGTCGACATAGGAGGTCAAGATAGGAGGATGGGATGTTCGGGATAGGAGGTCAAGATAGGTCAAGATAGGTGGACAGGATAGGAGGTCAGGATAGGAGGTCGGGATAGGAGGTCGGGATAGGAGGATGGGATAGGAGGTCAGGATAGGAGGTTGAGATAGGAGGACGGGATAGGAGGTTGGGATATGAGGACGGGATAGGAGGACTGTCACGATTCGGCTGGCTGGAGGTGGATCCTCTGTGCCAGAGAGGGATTGGCGTGGACCGTGTTGGTGGACCGGTTCTAAGTTGCTACTGGTATTCACCAGAGCCCGCCGCAAAGCGGGATGGTCTTGCAGCGGCGGTAGCAACCAGGTCGTATCCACCAGCAACGGCTCAACCTCTCTAACTGCTGAAGATAGGCGCGGTACAAGGGAGTAGACAAGAGCAAGGTCGGACGTAGCAGTAGTCAGGGGCAACGGCAGGAGGTCTGGAACACAGGCTAGGAACACACAAGGAAACGCTTTCACTGGCACAATGGCAACAAGATCCGGCGAGGGAGTGCAGGGGAAGTGAGGTATAAACAGGGAGTGCACAGGTGAACACACTAATTAAGCCTGCTGCGCCAATCAGTGGCGCAGTGGCCCTTTAAATTGCAGTGACCCGGCGTGCGCGCGCCCTAAGGAGCGGGGCCGTGCGCGCCGGGACAAGACCGACGGGGAGCAAGTCAGGTACGGGAGCCGGGATGCGCATCGCGAGCGGGCGCCTCCCGCATCGCAAATCGCATCCCGGCTGAGAGAGATATTGCAGCGCACCCGGTCAGCAGGTCTGCCCGGGGCGCTGCAAATGCGAGGATGTTGCGAGCGCTCCGGGGAGGAGCGGGGACCCGGAGCGCTCGGCGTAACAAGGACGGGATAGGAAGACGGGATATGAGGACGGGATAGGAGGTCGGGATAGAAGGTCGAAATAATAGGACGGGATAGGAAGTCGGAATAGGAGGTCGGGATAGGAGGTCGGGATAGGAGGTCGGGATAGGAGGTCGGGATAGGAGGACGGGATAGGAGGTCGGGATAGGAGGTTGAGATAGGAGGATGGGATATCAGGATGGGATAGGATGTTGGGATAGGAGGTCGGGATAGGAGGTCGGGAAGGTCGGGATAGGAGGTCGGGAGGAGGTCGGGATAAGAGGAAGGGATATGAGGTCGGGATAGAAGGTCGGGTTAGGAGGTCGAGATAGGAGGTCAAGATAGGAGGACGGGATAGGAGGACAGGATATGAGGACAGGATAGGAGGTCGAGATAGGAGGTCGAGATAGAAGGACGGAATAGAAGGTCGGGATAGGAGGACGGGATATGAGGATGGGATAGGAGGTCGGGATAGGAGGTCGGGATAGGAGATCGGGATAGGAGGTCGGGATAGGAGGTTGAGATAGGAGGTCGGGATAGGAGGACGGGATATGAGGATGGGATATGAGGACTGTTGGCAGTATATAAGCAGCGCGAGAAGGCGGGTTCCCCTGCGTACAGGCTCGGTAAAAGTCGTCAAAGGATGTCGATCTTCAATTCCATGAAACAGCAGATGTAATGTTTGGGTTGTTTGGATGGCCGTAGACTTTACCCAGAGCGGCCTCATTACTATAGGATCGTAAAAAGTAAATCTATGTTACCCCAAATTTAACGCAAGCAAAAGACAGTTTAAAATATAGGAAAAGGGGCGTGATTTAAACTTTTATTAGGGGGGCTTATTAACATTTATTCTCCCACAGCATAGCATTGATCAGTGTTATTGGCACTCTGCTGCTCCAGCCTACTGAGCAGGCTTGGAGCAGTAGATCGCCAATCAGTCGACGAGAAGGCAGGTGACAACCCTCCTGTCGTCCAGTAAGCTGGTCGGGACATCCCAATTCTGTCGCAATAGTCCCGATCAGCTCTGCTGAGCTGCCGGGAACCCAGGGTTTGAAGCGTTCTCTGCTCTTGAGAATGCTTTAAACCACAATAATGGGACTCAGGATGTACAGGTTCGCCCTGAGTCCTTAAGTACCAGAATGTCAGGGCGTAACTGTACACCCTGCATCCTTAACCCCTTAACCACACATACTGGAACGTCATGTGTCCGCTCCCGATTTATAACGCTGGGCCACGCCGTGGCCCCGCGTCATAGCGGGTCGGGCCCAGCCTCTAACAACGGCCGGGACCCGTGGCTAATAGCACGCGGCATTGATCGCGGTGCCGCACGCTATTAACCCTTTAGACGTGGCGTTCAAAGTTGAATGCCGCGTCTAAAGTGAAAGTGAAACCATGCCGGTTAGCTCAGTGGGCTGTTCGGAATAGACGCGGCGAAATCGCGGCATCCCACACAGCTTACAAGACAGCAGGAGGGTCCCTACCTGCTTCCTCGCTGTCCGATCGCCGAATGACTGCTCAGTGCCTGAGATCCAGGCATGAGCAGTCAAGCGGCAGAATCATTGATCACTGGTTTCCTATGAGAAACCAGTGATCAATGTAAAAGATCAGTCTGTGCAGTGTTATAGGTCCCTATGGGAGCTATAACATTGCAAAAAAAAAGTGAAAAAAAAAAGTGAATAAAGATCATTTAACCCCTTCCCTAATAAAAAATTTGAATCACCCCCTTTTCCCATAAAAAAAAACACAGTGTAAATAAAAATAAACATATGTGGTATCGCCGCGTGCAGAAATGTCCGAATTATAAAAAATATATCGTTAATTGAACCACACGGTCAATGGCGTGCGCGCAAAAAAATTCCAAAGTCCAAAATAGTGCATTTTTGGTCACTTTTAATATCATGCAAAAATGAATATAAGTCCTATCAATGCAAAAATGGTACCGTTAAAAACTTCAGATCACGGCGGAAAAAATGAGCCCTTACACCAGAATACGCAGAAAAATAAAAAAGTTATAGGGGTCAGAAGATTTTTTGCCAGAAGTACGACAAAATCAAACCTATATAAGTAGGGTATCATTTTAATCATATGGACCTACAGAATAAAGATAAGGTGTCATTTTTACCGAAAAATGTACTACGTAGAAACGGAAGCCCCAAAAGTTACAAAACTGCGTTTTGTTTTTTTCAATTTTGTCTCACAATGATTTTTTTTTCCGTTTCACTGTCGATTTTTGGGCAAAATGACTGACGTCATTACAAAGTAGAATTGGTGGAGCAAAAAATAATCAATCATATGGATTTTTAGGTGCAAAATTGAAAGAGTTATGATTTTTTAAAGGCAAGGAGCAAAAGACGAAATGCAAAAACGGAAAAACCCCTGGTCCTTAAGGGGTTAAGGACCAGGCCCATATTTGCCTCAAGGAACAGGCCAATTTTATTTTTGCATTTTTATTTTTTCTTCCTTGCCTAAAAATCATAACTCTTTTATTTTTCCATCCAGGGACCCATATAAGGGCGTGTTTTTTGCGTCACCAATTTTACTTTGTAATGACATCACTTATTTTACCATACAATGTACGCTGCAACCAAAAAAATATTATTTATGTGGGAAAATTGAAAAGAAAACCGCAAATTAGCACATTTTTGAAGGTTTTGTTTTCATGCTGTACTCTTTATGGTAAAAATGACATGTTTTCTTTATTCTGTGGGTTAATATGATTAAAATGATACCCATGTTATATGCCTTTTTATAATTGTACTGCTTTAAAAAAAATCTCAAGCTATTTTAACAAAATTAGTATGTTTGACCATGCTCTATTTTGACCACCTATAGCTCTCTTATTTTTCCATACACAGAGAATAAGGGCTAATTTTTTTTGCCCCGTGATCTGTAGTTTTTATCAGTACCACTTACATTTAACTTTTTTTAAATTTTTTATACATTTTTTTTGGAATAAAATATGAAAAAAAAGCAGCAATTTTGGATTTTTTTTTTACGTTTACACCGTTCACAATACATGATAATTAACAATATATTTTGGTTATAGCAATCATTTGATTGCTAATACTGTTCAATGCTATGCATAGGGCATAGTACTGATCAGTGTTCCAGAGTCCAGAGCAGAAGACCCAGGAGACAGCCGGAGGCAGGTGAGGAGACCTCTGGCCGCCATGCTGGATGATCGGATCCCCGTGGCAGCGCTCATCCATTTTAAGTACCACACTGCCACAGATGCTGTGATCTGTATTGATCACGGCATCTGAAGGGTTAATGGTGGACATCAGTGCGATCGCGGATGTCCTCCATTACCGGCGGGCCCCTGGCTGCTGATAGTAGCTGGGACCTGCCGCGCATTACGCGAGAATACCGGAGTCTACCTTTTTATGGCATGTTCTGCATTATATTTATTACATTTTCTCACTTTGACATAAATGCACAATGTTCATGATTCAATGATGTGAATAGATAACTGCTAGAGCATTGCTATTATTACAATTGACATTATTAATTATGAAGGATAAACCACTCTCCATATAGCAGAAGAAGAATCAGTAATCTCTATAGCAACTCCTAGACAATTATGTCTATGGACTTCATTTATCAATGGTGTTAGGTTCCTATACAAAGCAGACATGAATCATAGGCAGGATCCATCAGATCTTGTTGTCTGTTATTAGGTCCTTTAACATATATAAAACGTATCAGAATAGGAGAGAATAGATACTGCACAGATAACATTTCATGACACCTTACATCAGTGTTCCCCAACTAGCTTCTTTCTATTTGTAGCAAAACTACAAATGGTATGAGTAAGGGTGTCATGCACACCTGAAATGTGTAACCATTCCCTGTTTCCTGCTGCTTGTATCCCTGCACAATATTTTCAATAAATGTGAAGGTTGTTACATGCACATCCCAGCATTGGACCAATCTTTCCTTGTTTAAAACTACAACTCTCATGATGACCTTGGGACAAACTGCTTTACAGTTGGGGCACATAATTTTATTTAAAAAAAAACTCTACCATTCATTGAAACACAATATTAAAAAAAACAAGCCAATTACAAAAAAGGGATTCTTCAGGATTAAAAAAGAAACTAACAAGTGAGAATAGGCTGTATTTTTTTTTAAGCATTCTGGGATTTTTTCTTTTGTTTGTGTGATGTCCCAGTACAGGACACGGTCCTGTACTATAGTTAGGCCCTGTCAGGTTGAGACCCTCAGTGACCTGGGGGCTCCCCTGCAAGGTCTTCCCCTGTTGGTTTTATAAAGGTATATGTCACTTTAATGCCTAGACAGGATCCCTATGCATAGATAGTATAGAGGACCTGTGGGAGGTCTCAAGGACCTGTGTAAGCTGTCAAATGTTAAGTTATGCAGTCACATGATTTGTTGTCACATGTTCTGCCAGAGAGCACCAGCTTAACCTATGACCCACAGCTTGACCAATGGTCTTTAGTCCAGCCCCTGCCTATATAAAGGGGCGGCCATTAAAATTCACTCTCTTCCATCTAAGTCTTTGCTGATGAAGCAACCACCAGAGAACTCCACAAAAGCTACAAGCCTCTCCAGTAAGTCTCAAGTCTATGTGTGCTGTCACTGAAGCTAGTCAAGTCCTGCACATAGTCAAGTCTAATTTCAAGTCAAGTTTATTGGTCCAGCAAGCTGCGAGGTCCTCTGGGTCCTGGCCACCTCTCTGGGAATTCTGGCCTTAGCCATGAAGAAAATTACACTTGTCTTCTACTCAGTAAAGCCTCCATTTGACCATAACTGGTTGTGGACTCTCATTTCAAAACCCGAAAACAACACTGGCATCACGAACACTAGGGGTTAATACCATCCAGCCCCCCGGGGTTAATACTATCAGATCTCACCACTCTCACCGCCACACCCGTGGTCCCTCCATTCACCTGGTGGTTCACCACATTTGCTTATATAGTGCAGCTTGCTATTATTAGAAAAGAATATATGGCAAGGGTGGCCAAACTGCAGCTCACGAGGGGCATGCAGCTCATGGCTTACCTTCAGGTGTCATTCTCTTAAGTATTAAGGCAGAATCACTGTGGTCCTTTAAAGGGGTACTCCACTGGCTGGCGTTCGAAAGTACGCCCCCTCCCATAGTCTTGCATTGAGGGGGGCATGGCCGTGATGTCAAGAGGGGCGTGGCTGACCCCCGTAGTGCAAAAACAGCGTTCGGAACATCTACTTCCGAATGCTGGCCAGTGGAGTACCCCTTTAAGAATGCTTCAGTGGCTACCTGAGAAAGAAGACCAAATGTCAAGCAACAATGGCATGCCAACGTGACACGCCAGAGAGGAACAAGTAGAATGCACCTCTCTGTGCAGTAAAGGCTGGATATTCCCAAACTTGACTTCTACTACCCAAATATTTTAAACTATTTTATCACCAATGCCCAAAGGCGTTGTCTGCTTTGGACAATCCAATTTTAGTACAAGTCTCTGGCAATGAACTGATCACAAGTTGTCCAACCATGACCAGATATGGAGAGGACAAACAAAAAGTGGTTATTTCAGACCATCACAAGGAATATTAAAAAGGTGGCTTCAGAGAGCTGCTATGTCTATCCCTTCTTCAGTCTGTATCACATAGAATACATCTGTATATATATATATATATATATATATATATATATATATATTTAGCCTTTTTGTTTTTCACTCTGCAAAATACTAGTGAACACACAAACATGTAAAATGGCAGTGTAGTGCCCTTTTGGATTACCACCCAATGCCCGGAGGGCTAGGGGAGGTGTGTGTGGCCATTAGATTCCTTACCCCCCTTCAACCTCCGGTCAATTTTTTAAAGAATGCCAACCAGTTGGCTCCCTGTTGATACTTGGGTTGGTGCCCATGTGGATGCTGGGAGCATGTTGGTTCCCCAAAGCTTCAGCAAAAGGGGGGCATTGATATCAGACTCTTTCAGGTGCATTTTGCCTAGAATGCCAGGTTTATGGTGGCCCCTCTCCTTTTGGAGAAGGGCTTGTGAAAGACCACATTCTTGTGCCCTTTTTGGTGTGACACATAAGTACTTTTTTGCACTTGGGAAGACCCATCTTTATGATGCTCTTCTCAAGAAGAAACAGTCATTGGTCAAACAATGAAAGCCATGTTCTACAGCTTCTTATTAAAGTCAAACACTGACTTGCAGAGAAAACTACATCCAAAGATGGCATCAGAGAGCTGCTTTGCATATTATTCTTGCAAGGAAATGTAAGAAATTTACAGCTCCTATCAAAATCAATGGCCTCCATAACAAGAAATGCTCTTTGCATTTTGCGCCATATTCACACAAAAAAAAAAGTCACCCCGATGAAAAATCTTTCATTAACATATAGTGCTGTGAAAAGTATTTGCCACTCACCCAACTCTCCCTTTCCTAAGGAATACATTTCTCTTAAAGGGGTTATGCAACAGAGATGACTTTACTAATTACCTGTCAGACAATAATGGACATGCTTACCAAGGATCTGTGCTTGTGTTGGTGGCAAATGGTCGTGTCCTGTGTCCCCCATCACATTGCTGGTTTGTTTGTGTGAACTGGCTATTTCCTTTTTCCTCCAACTACAATCCTCTGGATCCCCTGTTTCTAGGTGGAAGGGGACTAACCTCCCTCCCACACATCAGCCACCCCACCCATTGCAGCACAGCTCGGCGCATGTGCCTGAAACGACAGTTTCCTGCAGCCTTGTGGAGAATGAACTCCCTCCCACCCAGGGGTCGCTCCACCTATTGAAGTACAGACACACCTGACTGTAATGTCTCAGGCCCCACTGCAATCTTAAAAAGACCAGAGACAACACTCATTTTGTATGCTTCTAAAAATGAACATCGGGGCAAAGATCACAGAAGAATTGTGAGACCAGCCATCAAACACAGGGACAGACACTATATTATGAACTGCACTAACTTTACAGCCCCTGTAGCACAGTCAAACAAAAAAATAGAATACCCCTTTGAGGACATAGTATCATGTGCCTCAATTTGAGACCTGAGATCTTATATTTAATCCTACATGTATAATAGGAATCCTGTCTGGGAACTGGTTGATAAAGTAGCTAGGGATGTAATTATGCTCTCACATAGGGCCAGAAAGGGCTAAGCAGCATTTCTCATATTTCTTAATTAAATAATTTATAAACTTCATTTAGTGGTTAAAGGGGTATTCCAGGAATCAAAAAACAGTCTCCAGATTGGGTGTGGTTCTGCAGCCAAGTTCCATTGAGTGAATCGAGCCAAGTTGTAATACCACACCCAAAGTGGAGACAAGGAGGGCGCTGTCTTTGAAAGAAAAAATGCCTGATTCCTGGAATACCCCTTCAATATGGTTCTCTTCCTCTAATATCAAAAGTATTTGAATCATCTGAGACATTAGAATAATTACAAATATGGAAGGACAGAAGTGATTAGGAAATCCATTTTTTTTTTTAAAGCACTGTACTATACGGGGCATAGTGCACTAGAATAATAGGCAGCAGTCAAATTGTCAAATATACCAGGTACGTGTGACTATTTTGGTCACACACGCCTGTCAGAGTAAATAACCACTATTAGATTAATTTAGCACATTATATCTGGAGTGTCATAAAGTAGCAGAAATGTCCACAATTAGGCCAATCCGCCTAGTTCCGGCAGCTTTTTTAATGTACATCTAATGCCACATTATTTGCTTCAATTTTCATAAATAATTACTATTAACTTATTTATCTTTTCCTTCTCATCTCCTAAATGATTGTACTATAGAAACTCCCAGAAGTGTGAAATAGGTCACAAACACTCAAAATAGCGTAAAGAAGACTCTTTCTACAAAGTAGGATTCGTCTTCCACCCTTTGGAAAATGTATCATGTTTTATCTGATATATTCTGAAATGAAAATCACAACATTTGGTGAAGTTTACTGTAACAATGCTTGTATTTAGCATCCCTGTTAGAGATGAGCGAACTTACAGTAAATTCGATTCGTCACGAACTTCTCGGCTCGGCAGTTGATGACTTATCCTGCGTAAATTAGTTCAGCCTTCAGGTGCTCCGGTGGGCTGGAAAAGGTGGATACATTCCTAGGAAAGAGTCTCCTAGGACTGTATCCACCTTTTCCAGCCCACCGGAGCACCTGAAAGCTGAACTAATTTACGCAGGATAAGTCATCAACTGCCGAGCAGAGAAGTTCGTGACGAATCGAATTTACTGTAAGTTCGCTCATCTCTAATCCCTGTGATTGTTTCAGCTTCACTATCTGCAGCAGTGATCTCACTAAGGATGGCACATGAGCTTTACATCTGTACCACCTGTTAGGCTAGATTCAGACTACGGAATCTCCGGGCAGAAAATTTCCACCCGGAGATTCCAAGTGCGGCCAGCGCTGACTGAATCAGTCTCCAATAGACTGCAATGTGTTCCGTGCGGATTTCCACCTGAAGAAAGAGCAACGCCATTCTTCAGGTGGAAATTTCCAAGCGTATTTTCCGTTCACAAATTCCGCTTCACAAATTCCGAAGTGTGAATATGTGAAAACCATTCACTACACTATACATTTTAGCAAGCAGAATTTCTGCCTGTAATTTCAAAGCGAAATTGCAGGCGGAAATTCCGTAGTCTGAACCTAGCCTTAGACGCTCACCTGGGAAGACACCGCAACAATTGTCAGGTGGACAAGGGGGCAAGAGGGGATGTACCATGGGTGAGACTGCAGGTATTGAGGAAGAGATTCTTGTTTGCACACAAAATGACTAAGTCTGAAGTTGTCAGGCGGTAAGAAAAATCTGTATACTACAGAGGAAATGGTTTTCTCTTTGGAACACAGAGCTCTCTGCTGACATCATGACAACAGTGCTCTCCGCTGACATCTCTGTCCATTTTAGGAACTGTCCAGAGCAGAATATGTTTGCTATGGGGATTTTCTTCTACTCTGGACAGTTCTTAAAATGGACAGAGATGTCAGCAGAGAGCACTGTGGTCATGATGTCAGCAGAGAGCTCTGTGTTCCAAAAAGAAAACCATTTCCTCTGTAGTATTCAGCAGCTAATAAGTACTGGAAGGATTAAGATTTTTTTAATAGAAGTAATTTACAAATCTGTTTAACTTTCTGGCACCAGTTGATTTAAAAAAAAAAAGTTTTCCACGGGAGTACCCCTTTAAAGAATCCCACCTCCTACCTGTTACCTTTTAGATCGCATGTTGTTTTTTTATAGATGGTGATTGGATATGAGAAATACCCGCGTATATAACCCGGTGATATCCAGCTAGGTTGAGGCCAGATGAAGCACTGAACTAGTGCGAAACAACGGCTGCTGTCGCCTTTCTGTACCCCTCCCCCTATGTGTCCAGCCCCGATACAAGATTGTATTAATGTGAGTATGTTTTTGCAATAAAGAAGAATAAGAAGATTTCGTGAGTGGCCGACGTTCCCTTATTCTTCATGTTTTGTTCATATGACTGTTTTGTCACGTCAGAGCGCAACCTATCTTTAAGTTACAGTTTCCTTGCCACACATGTAATTGTGACCAGTATCCAGCAGAAGTAAGCAGTGCTGAATATCCTCTTTCGTGTGTGATCTATTACCAACACTAGCTGATGGCATAGCAGAGAGGAATATGTGCTGTGCTGTGCTGTGACTGGCCAGATAAGTAGGGGAGGAGATAACTCTATGTGTACTTCTACTACACAGCCCAGTTCTGGTCCTCCTACTGAAATAAGAGAGTAAGAAGTACTGTAGCTGTGCATCATGGAGAGATATCTCATGGGCTCAATAACAGCACTGCAAGCACTAAAATCACCTTGTCACCACTATCAAGGATTAACCATGGGTTAACCAGTTTTTTTTTTTTTTTATGAACAAAAAACACTCAAAAAACTTTGAAATGACAGGTACACTTTAAAAAAAATTCTCAGATTAAATGAACTCTATTTTCTTCAACAAAAATGGTGCTTAAGGATCATAGTGGTTTATCTGTAATTCTGCAGGGGGTGTGAACCCTCTGTGTCACTTATCAAGTTCTTTTTAGCCAAATCCTTATGGTGGAAAGCGGCCTCGGTGACAGCTGGCTGAAGCAGATCAGGTAAACTGTAGAGATCACAGTAGAAGGAGCTGGCTGACATAAAATAGCACTAGTACAGCACCAGGTCAGCAATAGAATGGTCAGACAGTCTGAATCAATCCAGGAGAAGCCAAACAGGAACAAAGGAAGTGGCAAAGTTGTAGGTCAGGAACATGCCGAGGTCAATATCAGGATATAGCAATTCAGGTAGCAGGTGCCTTAGCTCAATGAAAACCCACAAGAAGATCAGGCAGAAAAAAAGGAAGTTCAAAGGCTCCTTATATGGCAGGAACTAGTGTGTGATTGGTGAGAGGGCTGGATCATGGGCGTGCATGGGTCTTCACAGCAACAGACCCAGTGCGACCTCTGCTGGAAGCATCAGAAACAGGAGCAGATGCAGAAGTCACAGTCCTCAGTTTGCCGCGAGAAAGCGGAGTCATGCGTGCTGCATGTCCCCGGAAGACGGTGGATCGAGGTACACATCGGCGGACGCCAACCGCCAGCGTTAGACTATCTGAGTAAACAACCACTGCTGTTGTTATGTATGAAGTGATATTCTGAACTTTTACTAGCTTAATAGTTTATGTATCACTGATGGCAGACTGCAGTTTATCCTGTTGTTGTTGACACTGCTCCCAAATAGTATAATTTGTTTAAAATTTAAAAAAAAAATATCAGCTCCTCCCAACGTGTTCCTGGATCTCCAGTTTCATCAGGGAAAAAGTGGGTAAGCAGATCTAAAGCTTTTATAAGACCCTATTTATTTTTTCTTTCCTTCCTATTAGACCAATAGGATTAGAGTTATCATAAAACCATTCAATTACCAATAAGATCGGAATCTTAATCAATCAAAAGGCTCTTACTTTATGAGTCAGTTTATTCCTGCACTGATGACACTAAGACAGGCCGTAAGCTCAGCCAACTGGTATTTTTGCACTCTAAGCTGTCAGTGATCATGTGTCTTAAGAATTCCATTTACTGTAATCTGTAGGCTGAGTTTACACACTGAATACTTAACCCCTTAAGGACCCAGCCAATTTTCATTGTAGCACCCAGCCATTTTTTGCACATCTGACCACTGTCACTTTAAGCATTAATAACTCTCGGATGCTTTTACTTTTCATTGTGATTCCGAGAAAGTTTTTTTTTTTACATATTCTTTTTTATGTTAGTGGCACAATTTTGTCGATACTTGCATCATTTCTTGGTGAATAATTCTAAAATTTGATGAAAAAATTGAAAATTTTGCCTTTTTTTAAAGCTCTGAAGCTCTGCAGCTTATTAAGAAAATTGATATTCCAAATAAATTATATTTGATTCACATATACAATATGTCTACTTTATGATTGCATCATAAAATTGACATGTTTTTACTTTTGGAAGACATCAGAGGGCTTCAAAGTTCAGCATCAATTTTCCAATTTTTCACAAAATTTTCAAAATCTGAATTTTTCAGGGACCAGTTCAGTATTGAAGTGGATTTGAAGGGCCTTCATATTAGAAATACCCCACAAATGACTCTATTATAAAAAAAAACTGCACCCATCAAAGTATTCAAAATGACATTCAGTAAGTGTGTTAACCCTTTAGGTGTTTCACAGGAATTAGCAGCAAGTAAAGGAGAAAATTTAAAATCTTCATTTTTTACACTCGCATGTTCTTGTGGACCCAGTTTTTACATTTTAACAAGAGGTAATAGGAGAAAATGCCCTCCAAAATTTGTAACCCAATTTCTCTCGAGTAAGGAAATACCTCATATGTGTATGTCAAGTGTTCGGCGGGCGCAGTAGAGGGCTCAGAAGGGAAGCAGCGACAATGGGATTTTGGAGAGTGAATTTTGCTGAAATGGTTTTTGGGGGGCATGTCGCATTTAGTAAGCCCCTATGGTGCCAGAACAGCAGAAAACCCCCACATGGCATACCATTTTGGAAACTACACCCCTCATGGCATGTAAAAAGGGGTCCAGTGAGCCTTAACACCCCACAGGTGTTTGACGACTTTTCGTTAAAGTCGGATGTGTAAATGAAAAAAAAATTTTCACTAAAGTGCAGTTTTTTCCCCAAATTTACCATTTTTACAAAGGGTAATGGGTTAAAATGCCCCCCAAAATTTGTAACCCCATCTCTTCTGAGTAAGGAAATACCCGATGTTAGGACGTAAAATGCTCTGCGGGGGAACTACAATGCTCAGAAGAGAAGGAGTCACATTTGGCATTTGGAAAGCAAATTTTGCTGAAATGGTTCTTGGGGGGCATGTCGCATTTAGGAAGCCCCTATGGTCCAGAACAGCAAAAAAAAAAAACACATGGCATACTATTTTGGAAACTACGCTCCTCAAGGAACGTAACAAGGGGTACAGTGAGCCTTAACACCTCCCAGGTGTTTGACGACTTTTTGTAAAAGGTTGATGTGTAAATTTAAAAAAAATTTCACTAAAATGCTGGTTTTTCCACAAATTTTACTTTTTTGCAAGTGGTAATAGGAGTAAATTGCCCCCAAAATTTGTAACCCCATTTCTTCTGAGTATGGAAATACCCCATGTGTGGACGTCAAGTGCTCTGCTGGCGAACTACAATGCTCAGAAGAGGAGGAGCGCCATTGATCTTTTGGAGAGAGAATTTGTTTGGAATGGAAGGCAGGGGCCATGTGCGTTTACAAAGCCCCCGTGGTGCCAGAACAGGGGACCTGTCACCCCATTTTGTAAACTACACCCCTCACAGAATTTAATAAGGGGTAAAGTGAGCATTAGGAAAAATTACATTTTTCATTTTCACAGACCACTGTTCCAAAAATCTGTCAGACACCTGTGGGGCGTAAATGCTCACTGTACCACTTATTACATTACATGAGGGGTGTAGTTTCCAAAATGGGGTCACATGTGCGGGGGGGGGGTCCATTGTTCGGGCACTATGGGGGCTATGTAAACACATGTGGCCTTCAATTCCAGACACATTTTCTCTTCAAAAGCCCAATGGCGTTCCTTCTCTTCTGAGTATTGTAGTGCACCCGCAGAGCCCTTTACATCCACATATGGGGTATTTATATACTCAGAAGAAATTAGGTTACAAATTTTGGGGGCCTTTTTTTTCCTATTTCCCCTTGTGAAAATAAAATATTTAGGGTAACACCAGCATTTTAGCAACATTTTTTTTTTTTTTTTTCATTTTCCCATCCAACTTTAATGAAAATTCTTCAAACACCTGTGAAGGTGTGGACATGGGGACACATGTCAGTATTTCTTTTTTTACGTTTATGTCAGAAACGCTGTAAAATCAGCCACCCCTGTGCAAATCACAAATTTAGGCATCAAATGTATATAGTACACTCTCAATCTTGAGCCTTGTTGTGCGCCCGCAGAGCATTTTACGTCCACATATGGGGTATTTCCGTACTCAGGAGAAATTGCATTACAAATTTTGGGGGTCTTTTTTTCCTTTTACTGCTTGTGAAAATAAAAAGTATAGGACAACACCAGCATGTTAGTGAAACATTTTTTTTTTTTTTGGGTGTAGCCCCCAAATTTTCCTTTTCATAAGGGGTAAAAGGAGAAAAAGCCCCCCAAAATTTGTAGTGCAATTTCTTTCGAGTACTGAAATACTCCATAAGGGGCACTAAACTGTTTCCTTGAAATACGACAGGGCTCCGAAGTGAGAGAGCGACTTGCTCATTTGAGGATACATTAGGGATTGCATAGGGGTGGACATAGGGGTATTCTACGCCAGTGATTCCCAAACAGGGTGCCTCCAGCTGTTGCTAAACTCCTGGAAATGCTGGGAGTTGTTGTTTTGCAACAGCTTAAGGCTCCGTTTCAGAAACACTGCCGTACAATAGGTTTTTAATTTTTATTGGGGGGGGACAGTGTAAGGGGGTGCATATGTAGTGTTTTACCCTTTATTATGTGTTAGTGTAGTATAGTGTTTTTAGGGTACATTCGCACTGGCGGGTTTACCGTGAGTTTCCCTCTAGGAAAAATTTGCCGCAGCTCAAATTTGAAGCAGGAAACTTACTGTAAACCCTCCCATGTGAATGTACCCTGTACATTCACAGGGGGGGCAAACTTCCAGCTGTTTCAAAACTACAACTCCCAGCATGCACTGATCGCCAAAGGGCATGCTGGGAGATGTAGTTATACAACAGCTGGAGGTACGCAACTACAACTGCCAGCATGCCGAGACAGCTGTTTGCTGTTTGAGCATGCTGGGATTTGTAGTTTTGCAACATCTGGAGGGCTACAGTTTAGAGACCACTGCACAGTGATCTCCAAACTGCAGCCCTCCAGCTGTTGCAAAACTATAAATCCCAGCATGCCCAAACAGCAAACAGCTGTCTGGGCATGCTGGGAGTTGTAGTTTTGCAACATCTGGAGGGCTACAGTTTAGAGACCACTGTGTAGTGATCTCAGACTGTAGCCCTCCATATGTTGCTAGGCAACTTACCGGCTTCCGTAGGATCCAGGGAGCCGCATCGCTGTCCTCTTCTGCCGTCGATCACTGCCGCCGATCGCCGCCATCTGCCGCCGCCGATGGGTAAGTGGCCTTCGGCGCCGGTCCTCGTCGGTTTCCCCGCCTATTGTGGGTGGGCAGAATGGGGAAACTGAAAGTTAACCCCCCCCCCGCCCCCGATCTGCTATTGGTCGTCGCTTCTTGGCAACCAATAGCAGGGATAGGAGGGGTGGCACCCCTGCCACCTCACTCTTATCCCTTCAGGGGGATCGTGGGTGTCTTGGACAACTCCGATCCCTCTTATATTCTGGGTCACCTGGTCACCATAGACCCGTATGACCCGGAATCGGCACAAATCGTTGGTGTGAATTCACCGGTCTGATGACCCCCCTGGGCATTGATATCAGCAGTCACCCCGGTCCAGTCCCCGCCCGGCGCGCGTCGGGGACCGAAATTCCCACGGGCATAAAGTTATACCCTGGGTCCTTAAGTACAGGGTGTCAAGGTGTACCTGTACGCCCTGGGTCCTGAACAGGTTAAAGGGGTACTCCGGTGGAAAACTTTTTTTTTTTAAATCAACTGGTGCCAGAAAGGTAAAAAGATTTGTAAATTACTTCTATTAAAAAAATTTACCCTTCCAGTACTTTTTAGCAGCTGTGTGCTACAGAGTAAATTATTTTCTTTTTGAATTTCTTTTTTGTCTTGTCCACAGTGCTCTCTGCTGACATCTGATGCCCGTATCAGGAACTGTCCAGAGCAGGAGAAAATCTCCATTGCAAACCTATGCTGCTCTGGACAGTTCCTGACACAGACAGAGGTGTCAGCAGAGAGCACTGTGGACAAGACACAAAAGAAATTCAAAAATAAAAGAATTTCCTCTGTAGCATACAGCTGCTAAAAAGTACTGGAAGGGTAAAGATTTTTAACAGAAGTAATTTACAAATCTGTTTAACTTTCTGGCACCAGTTGATTTAAAAAATAAAATAAAATAAACGTTTTCCACCGGAGTACCCCTTTGAGGACTAGTTAGAAACAATCAGAGACTAAGTTCACATAAAACCTATTTATTTATTTATTCATTTATGTTACTCTATTGCTATTTCTATAAAAAATGATTAGCCTTAGAAAAATTTTATTATTTCTTTAATCATTTTTGTATTGCATAATTATGTTTAGAATAAGCTACAATATTAACTCCTATTACTGTTTTATTATTTTATTTAATAATATATTTGCCTCATTTTCCCTTTGCCTCATTTTAACTTGTTATATTTGTGTTAAAATGGGAGTTCTAATGGTATTTTATTCACTTTTGAAACAAAAGGAATTAAAGTGGATACATAGGTTAGATACGCTACATCCCAGAGGTCTTAATGTGGACTTTAGTTTGAAACCATTTATGTAATTGAGGTTCTGTGGATTGTTTCTTTTTTCTTCTTTTTTCCTTTTTCTTTTCTTTACCTCCGTTTTTTTCTGTTTTTTCTTACTTTTTTTCTTTTTACCCCCTTTTTTTTTGTTCCTTTTTTTTTCTTTCCTCTCCTTATTTCTTTTCGATTGTTTTTATTGTTCTCTGTAGTTTATTTATTTTTTAATTTTAATTAATTTAATTTTTTTATTATTTACTTTTATATTTTTAATATTTAATTTTTTATTATTATTTTTTTTTTATCTTTACATCCTGCTCTATTTAATATCAAGTAAATTTTAGATACTTTCTAATGTATTTAGTTTTTTATGTTTTATTTTTAGAGAAGAACTGCACCGCACTTTGCACCGTCTATGACTGTATACCACATGAAGCACTTGCCAAGGACCCTTGTCATTTAAATTTTAATTTGTTATGATGAATTATATGTAATAAAGATAAAATAAATGTATACCCTTTGTCTAGAATAATTATCTCTATGATGTGCACATATTGGGGATGCTGTCAGCTCACTTGCATGTATTTATTAACTAAATTAATATTCTTAGTTGTTGAACATGATTGCAGCTTCACTGAACATCTTTGATGGTTCTGATGGACAGGGATTCTGGATAGATCTCTGCTATGCTCCGACTCTTTCTGATAAGAATGTATCTGTCGATGCGCATGCGCAAATTTTTCGCGCATGAGAGTTGATTATATGTGTTTAGTTTGGGCACTGGCTTGGCGTAGTATGCTTTGACGGGTCCGGAGTAGAAGTGACGCCTGGCACCTACGCGCATGATTTGTTTACAAGCCTGCCGGTCAGCATTCCCATACATGCACAACAAGTAAGTTGATCTGAAGATCACACATATATAAATGGAGATGACCATTGTATAACAGGTATTCTGGCATATATAACTAATTTGCATATGTGTAGTTATATTATTAATGGATTTTTAAGGACATTTTGCTGTTATACTCTATAGTGGTTGCTATGACAATTTGTCTTGGAGCACACTGAACAAATGAGAGAGGGTGGGTGTGATTTTTTAATTACTCAAAAATGTGTATAGACCAATGAATGTTGTCTGAGACATATATGTAGAACACTGTTTTATTTGTATCGTATGCTTGATAAAGGCTCACAGGGAGCCCAAATGTCACTTTTTGTAACCAATAAACTTCAGCTCTACTTTCACTAAACCGGAGGCACCAGAATGGTGCGGTGGCCTTTGCACTTTCTATATATACTGATAAATACTGCAGTCACACTGTTGCACAGTCAGCAATACAAAAACTATTAAGCTGGGGTTTAGCCAGAATATGATTGTACACAAACTAACAACATTGATAATTTACCCAGCAAGACCACTATTTTTTTTAAACTCTGTTTTTGTGAATGAAAACATATTATTTTTAGTACAATGAATAATGTTAATTTTTATAGGATGAGGTAGAAGGTGGTCATTATTTGGCTACAGGCAAATTGTAATAGAATAAAAGTATAATTTTATAAACCACCTCAGATAGCCCCTGTAAAAATGTCCCTGTCATTAAAAAAAAAAACATTCACAATCATTAGGACAGGCGGAAAGAATTGTGCGGTTATGTGCTTCACTCCCCAGGTTGCTATGATCTTGGCCCCTTTCACTAGGCTCCATAGGGAGTGAAGCACATAACTGAGTGGTTCTCATTCTAATGATCTGTACTGATCAAAACTGATGTCCTTGTGACATGTCATGACCTGCCCTAAACAGTAGCCCCCAATGGGCAATGGTCCCTACACTTAGCTAAGCGCACAAGGCATCAGAGGAGGTCAAATAGGCCAGGTCAGCAACACACAGCTAAAAAAGGTACCAAGACAGCAGACCCGTGGTAAACCAGGGACAAGCCAGAACATCAAAACTAAGAGGACAGTGCACAACACAAAATAGAACTAGAATCAGTGTCAGGGCAAGCAAGGGTCAAACAAGGATGGCAGCTAGTACAAAATCCGCAATCCAGGCAAAGGCAAATCTAGATTACAAGCAGAAGTCAGGACAAGTCACAGGAAATAGCATAGGTAAAATGGAAACAATGTTAAAAGGAACTACAACAACAGCAATCAACTGCCAATAGCCCACACCACAACTGATTGATCGTATATCCCTATCACCTGATAGGCTAAGCTGGCCATGTCATACAATGGCAGCAGAAGGCCAGTCATCAGGATGGCAATAGACATCATCAGCAGCCCCTGGTAGGGACCGGAGCCAGTGCTGGGATTGAGCCAGATAAATTGGTTAAAATAACAGGGACACTTTAAGTATTTCAGACTGCTACAAGTTCACTAAACTGTGTGCGCAGTAAGTAGAAAGGGTACTCTTTATAGCATGCAATAAGGTTGGAAGATAAAGGACTCAGCATGCCATCGCTTCTGTGTCATATCAAAGTACTCCCTCACAAATTCCATGATCCAAGATTATTAGCTCACGCCTTTGCTTTTTTCTTGCTCATTCTGAGTTATTACGAGTCTGGTGTGGTAATTTAGTGCGGCTGGATGCACAATGATCTGCATACAAATAGATAGATGATTGTGTTTGCTCTATTTATATATTCTATTTTTAATTATGTATTATTATCCTTTGTACAAACCTGACAACATACAAGGATGTTACTGTGTAAAAAGATCTGGCACACAAGCCCTTATGCCATTAAACTGTATAAACATTGTGCACGTACAGTAAGCCTATCATGTTGTCTCAAAACTCCACACAGTACATTATAAATGCCTTGGTTCCTCAGACCACCAAATGCCTTGAGTACCTTGGTCGCCTGCATCTGCACCCAGCTCATCCATTTACTTCATATGCCCAAAATTGTACACAATATTCCATTCGTGGTCTAACTTTTTCCAATGTGTCGCCTAGATTATTTTTCCTGATATACAGGCAGATACTAAAACATGTTCTTTGTTTCTAATCGGTTTCTATTTTCAGGTTATTATTTTTTTTTTTGTACATTATAATGGGGGCAGCCATCTTTCATGGGCTGTTTTTAACAGCCTACAGTGATATCCTTTACACCAGGGCCTATGGAGAAAGACAACAAAAGACAGGACCTGTCCCATTCCGATGAATTAAAGATGTTACTGGGCATTCTTTGAAAACTTTTTAGAGGTCATTCTACAGGGAAGGGGAGGTTGATCTATGCTGTGAATGGTGGTGGATCTAGTGTTATCTATCTACTGGCATCACCTTTCACTATACTCCTGAGAAGAAAGGCATAACTGGGAAATATTCTGTATAGAACAGGAAGTCTCAGCTAAGCATTAGACCTAGTGGGCACAAGTGAAACTGCAAAATTTCAAGATTATTACAAAATATGGATCTGATCACATAAGTTATATTTTGCCCCTGTCTCCACCTGTGTCCAACCCTATAGCCAATAACCCCTGTGGAAGATACAATTACACCAGAAGCCCCCAAGGTCTATATAAAGCAGCGTAATGTCCTCATTGCCCGGTAACATCACCACAATATTTTGGGTCACTCAGTAGCTTTTGATGTCTTGGGGGTTTTCTTGGTATCGTCCTATCATAGTCACCTTTTATGAACATGTCTCTGAAGTGTCTCATATTAAACAGGACATTGGCATATTGTCATTTTGTACTTCATTATTTCCGGACTGAAAATGTAAATCAAGTTGAATTGTTTGGCAGTAACTTACAGGATTGTAATTCAAACAACTTATTCTTGGCAGCAACTCGCATATCTTGTTATTGTTGTGTGTGTCACTTTATGGAGCCGGAAACATTGAGCTTTATAGATTTCCCATCAACTTCAAAGCAATATAATTTGGGTGAATGATATTAGCCGTCATAAAGCTTTTCTCAGACTCTCATTCGGAGAATATGTGAGAAGATACTTCACTACGTGCAAGTGCCTCTGTATTAACTGTTGAGCATTGGTTAAATACTAATACAGGGAAATTAGTTTCTGCAACTAGTCTGCTTGGACAGTTCAGGTGCTCCGGATCCTGTTGATGTGCGACATATCATGCTTTACTGGCAATGCTTAGCATGCCGTTAAACTAGAGGAATAGCATGAATAAAAACAAAAATTTGCAGGTACAATAGCCAAGCTTACTAATGGTCTATTCACACGGCAGAATTTCTGTTTGCCGAATTCCATCTCAAATTTAACCCCTTAACATCTTTAGGACATAGGACGTTCTCTAACGTCCCCGCTACCTGGGCTTTAATGCCCAAGGACGTTAGAGAACGTCCTTTTGTATTTCCGGTCTCTGCCACGCGCCAGGCAGAGATCGGAACGGCATGCCTGCTGAAATCTTTCAGCAGGCATGCCTTGCAAATGCCGAGGGGGGTCCCAGGACCCCCGCATTTCGTCGATCACAGAAAATCGCATGTCAATTCAGACATGCGATTTTCTCCTATTCCTGGCTGATCGGGTCTCTGGTGACCCGATCACCCGGAAAATAGGGATGCTCGGACCTGTCAGTGACAGGCCCCAGCATCCTGCAGGGTAGGAGTGAGGTTGCATTGCTGCGATCTCCTCCCATCCCCTGCCATTGGTCAGAACTGATTCTGACCAATGGCAGATCAGGACGGTGGGTTGCCATGGAAACCCCCCTTTCTGCCCACCCCTGGATGTACGGCAGAACGGGGGGAGAACATGGAGGCTGGTACCTGGAGGAGAAGACTCGTGAGGCCCGGCAATCATCGCAGATATTCACCGGAGATCCCGGCTCAGGTAGGAAATTGACGGTGAGGGGGAGAAATGAAACTGAAAGTAAAGTGATTTTTACTGTGACAACCACTAGGAAGGCCGAACTGCAACTCCCAGCATGCCCAGACAGCCAAGGGCTGTCTGGGCATGCTGGGAGTTGTAGTTTTGCAACATCTGGAGGGTCACAGTTTGGGGACCACTGTTACAGTGGTCCCCCAACTGTAGCCCTCCAGATTTTGCCAAACTACAACTCTCAGCATGCCTAGACTGCCCAGGCATGCTGGTAGTTGTAGTTCTGTAACATCTGTCCCTTCAGATTTAGCAATTTTCATGAAATTTTTGAAAATTGCTGCTTTACTCTGAAGCCCTCTAATTTTTTCAAAAAGTAAAAATATGTCCATTTTATGATGCCAACATAAAGTGGACATATTGTACTTGTGAATAAAAATAAAATTTATTTGGAATATCCATTGTCCTTACAAGCAGAGAGCTTCAAAGTTTTAAAAATGCAAAATTTTCTAAATTTTCATGAAATTTTGGAATTTTTCACAAAAAAAGGATGCAAGTAACGCCGAAAATTTACCACCAAAATAAAGTAGAATATGTCACGAAAAAACAATCTCAGAATCAGAATATTCGGTAAAAGCATCTTAGAGTCATTAATGCTTAAAGTGACAGAGGTCAGATGTGCAAAAAACACTCTGGTCCTAAGGTGTAAAAATAGCCTGGTCCTTAAGGGGTTAGGGACCCAGGGTTTTTCCGTTTTTGCATTTTCGTTTTTTCCTCCTTACCTTTAAAAAATCATAACTCTTTCAATTTGCACCTAAATATCCATATGATGGCTTATTTTTTGCCCCACCAATTCTACTTTGTAATGACGTCAGTCATTTTACCCAAAAATCTACGGCAAAATGGAAAAAAAATCATTGAGAGAAAAATTGAAAAAAAAAATCCCATTTTGCTACTTTTGGGCGCTTCCGTTTCTACACAGTAAGTTTTTCGGTAAACATGACACCTTTTCTTTATTCTGTAGGTCCATACAATTAAAATCATACCCTACTATATAGGCTTGATTTTTTCGTACTTCTGGGAAAAATCATAACTACATGCAGGAAAATTTATACGTTTAAAATTGTCATCTTCTGACCCCTATAGTTTTTTTTATTTTTCCACGTATGGGGCATGAGCTGAAGTTTTTAGCGGTACCATTTTTGTATTGATCGGACTTTTCGATCGCTTTTTATTCATTTTTTCATGATATATAAAGTTACCAAAAATACACTATTTTGGACTTTGGAATTCAAACTTTTATTAGGGAAGGGTTAAATGACCTTTATTCACTTTTTTTTGCCCTTTTTTTGCAGTGTTATAGCTCCCTCAGGGGGCTATAACTCTGCACACACTGATCTTTTACATTGTTCAATGGTTTCTCATAGGAAACCATTGATCGATGATTCTGCCGTTTGACTGCTCATGCCTGGATCTCAGGCACTGAGCAGTCATTTGGCGATCGGACAGCATGGAAGCAGGTAGGGACCCTCCAAAAGCTCAATGGCGCTCCTTCTCTTCTGAGCATTGTAGTGCGCCAGCAGAGCACTTAACATCCACATATGGGGTATTTCCATACTCAGAAGAAATAGTGTTGTAACACTCACGTTTCAATACACTGGAGCACAGATTATGGTGGATCCGCTGGACCTGTGTGGTGGATGACTCGGACCATACCAGGGAGCAGAGTCTAAGGTTTTCACCAGAGCCCGGCGAAAAGCGGGATGGACTTGCAGCGGCAAGCGGCACTCAGGTCGCTACCCCCGGCACGGCTCAACCACACAAGCGGCTAAGGAGATTCGAGGCACAGGTGGAATTAGGCAACTCGTGGTCTGGATAGTAGGAGGTCAGGGCAGGCGGCACAGTAGCGTAGTCAGAAACGTAGCAAATGGTCAGTAGGCAGGTGGCAAAGGAGCAAGGTCAGGTCATGGAGCAAAGGTATGATACACAGCAAGGTAATACACAGGAATACTTTCTTTAAGGCTCTAGGGCAACAAAGATCCAGCATAGGAGTGTGGGAGGTGGAGGAATTTATCAATGAGCCACAGGTGTTACTTCACTAATGGGCACCTTGGCCCTTTAATCTTAAAGCTCCAGCGCACGAACACCCTAGGGGACAGGGACACACATGCCAGAGCAGAGAGGCAGAGGCGGGGACAGGAGAAGCACCAGGGCTGGCATTCGCATGTGGGCGCGTCCTGCAAGGCGAATCCCAGCCCCGCCGGCAGCCGAGGGTAATGGGACCATGAGACCATAAGGTAACAGGTGTTACAAATTTTGGGGGGCATTTTCTCCTATTACCCCTTGTAAAAATGTAAAATTAGGGGGAAAAACTGCATTTTAGTGAAAAAAATAAATACATTTCCCTCTTCACATCTGACTTTAACGAAAAGTTGTCAAACACCTGTGGGGTATTAAGACTCGCTGTACCCCTTGTTACATTCCTTGAGGGGTGTAGTAGTTTTTTTTTTTTGCTTTTCTGGCACCATAGGGGCTTCCTAAATGTGACATGCCCCCCAAAAACCATTTCAGCAAAATTCACTCTCCAAAATCCCATTGTCGCTCCCTCCTTTCTGAGCCCTCTAGTGCACCCACAGAGCACTTTACATCTACATATGAGGTATTTTCTTACTATTTTCTTTCTTATTAAAATTTTGTGGGGATTCTTTTCTTTTACCCCTTGTAAAAAATTTAAAAAAAAAATGGCTCTGCAAGAACATGCAAGTGTAAAAAATTTACAATTTGAATTTTCTCCTTCACTTTGCTGCTATTGCTGTGAAACACCTAAAGGGTTAACAAACTTTCTGAATGTCATTTTGAATAATTTGAGGGGTGCAGTTTCTATAATGGGGTCATTTATGGGGTATTTCTAATATGAAGACCTTTCAAATCCACTTCAAAACTGAACTGGTTCCTGAAAAATTCAGATTTTACATTTTTCTTGAAAATCTGGAAAATTGATGCTATATTTTGAAGCCCTCTAATGTCTTCAAAAAGTAAAAACATGTCAACTTTATGATGCCAGCATAAAGTAGATATATTGTATTTGTGAATCAATATATCATTTATTTGGAATGTCCATTTTACTTAAAAGCAGAAAGCTTAAAATTTAGAAAAAATTTTAATTTTTAAAAATTTCATAACATTTTAAGATTTTTCACCAAGGATGCAAGTATCAATGAAAATTTACCAGTATCTTGAAGTAGAATATGTCACAAAAAAACAAACTCAGAATCAGAATAAAAGGTATAAGCATTCCAGAGTTATTAATGCATAAAGTGAGAGTGGTCAGAATTGCAAAACAGGGCTGAGTCCTTAAAGGAGTTCTCCAACTGAAATGTTTTTTCTCCCGCTGTGCCCGGGCTGTAAAACTATACATAATAAACTTTCACTTACCTTCCTATGATCCCCCATTGTTCCGATATTGCCGTCCCGTTCTCCGGTCCCAGTCTCTTCCACTTCCTGCGGGTCGGGGACTTCACTCTGCGCTCAGCCTATCAGCGGCCACGACGGGACATTGCTGCGGCCGCTGATAGGCTGAGCGCAGAGTGAAGTCACTGACCCGCAGGAAGTGGAAGAGACCGGGACCAGAGAACGAGACGGCGATATCGGAACAACGGGGGATCGTAGGCAGGTAAGTGAAAGTTTATTATGTATAGTTTTACAGCCCGGGCAAAGCGGGGGCTAAAAGTTTTAGCTTAGAGAACTCCTTTAAAGTGAAAATGGGCTGAGTCCCTAAGAGGTTAATACACTTTTTTTTTAATTATAATTAGTAAAAATAAATAGAAATAAAGATAGAAAACAATGGATATACAGGAATTTCTACAGAAACCTCGACAGCTTGCAAGGTGATGAAATGCAAAGCAATAAAAAAAAATAAACTAAAACTCACCTTTCCTTGTTCCCACTCAAAGTGGTAGGTACTCTTCCTACAGCCAGCACACTGCAGTGACCCGCCACCTATGCAAACAAGCAGACTTGCTCAGATACTCCTGGACTCCTATAGTCCACAGGC